>NC_056737.1:74216337-74238837 GCF_019279795.1 Protopterus annectens | reverse complement strand
TGGCGCCGACAGTGGTTTCCACTTTGTCGCCGACTGTACCCTCGAGTTTGTCGGATCCTTTTTCGGATCCGAGCTCTCGGGGCCGTGGGTTGAGCGTCGGATCCGGAGGAGTTAGTGGCCTTTGGCTCGTTGGGGTCGGAGCGCACTGCCCTTTCGGATCCGATTGGATCATCTCCGGCGCCGATCCACTCGCCGGATCCGAGGAGACTGCTTTCGGATCCAAGAGAAAGCAGTTCTCCCTCGGCGTTCGACATTGTGGAGAGGGTTCTTTCGAGGGATTTGAGGCCCCAGGCTCTTGCTACGGATCCTCCCGCTTTGGGAAAGTAGATGTTCTCTTCAGCGACCTTCTCTGTAAGGTCACTGAATTATATGGCACACGTGATTCGGCTCCGGTGGGACCTGATTAAGGAGTACGCTGGGTCACCCCCAGAGTCCATGTCGGCCGAGGACAAGCGGACCTTCTCGGCTCGAATGGCCACTCTCAAGTCAATCACCAACACATCTATGCAGCTTCTCTCCCATGCTACGGAGGGTGCGGCTAGAGCTAGCGGAATGGGCGTTGTCTTACGTAGAGAGGCCTGGCTCCGTCTCTGCGATTTTGCAGACCCCTCAAGGTGTCCTTCGCGAACGCCCCTTTTGACGGTTCTACGCTCTTTGGTAAAACCGTCCGCGATATGCTCCTCCAGAGCGAGAAAGACGGGAAGACGACGTCTGCCGTCGGGATCCGCTTCTCGGCTCCTCAGAGGTCCTACTCCAGGAACCAAAGAGGACAGAAGAAGATGTGCTTCCTGAAAGCTCAACAATCCCGTTTCGCTCTGGATGCCTCGTCCTTCAGAGGCAGAGGAGGACAGGGTGGACGCCAGCCCAGGGGCAGAGGGGGTCTGAAGAATTTTGGGTCGAGAGAACCTTTTTCAGATCAACCCGCGCAGCAGCCCTGTGGGGTTGCCCGACTGTTCCTCTCTGGAGGCAGTCGGGGGCGCTTCTCGGAATACCTAGCGAAATGAGAGTCTATTACGACAGATCACTGGGTGCTCCGAATCATATCCAGAGGCTATTCAATTTCTTTCCTATCTCACCCTCCCCGATCAACAAAACTCCCCGATGTTCCACCCGATAGAGGGAGGCAGCAGCATCAGAAATTCGAGGGTTGCTAAGAAAAAGAGCTATCCAGCGCCCCCCCCCCCCGAACAATCCGGATCAGGCTTTTACTCCAGGTTCTTTTTGGTGCCAAAAAAGACGGGGGACTTACGACCCATTCTTGACCTATCAGCACTGAACCTGTCAGTCACCAAAGAAAAATTCTGGATGGTCACTATTCAATCCATTCTCCCACTTTTGCAGGAGAACGACTGGATGTGCTTGACAGACCTCAAGGATGCATACTACCACATTCTGATGGACAGACGATCCAGAAGGTTCCTCCGCTTTCGGCTGGGAGCCAGCCATTATCAGTTCAGGGTCCTACCCTTCTGTCTCACCACAGCCCCCAGGCTGTTCACTAAGGTCATGGCAGTTGTAGGGGCCCACCTGAGACTTCAGGGAATACAGGTCTTTCCGTACCTGGACGACTGGCTCCTAACCGCCCCCACCAGGCATCAACTCTGCTCAGGCAGGGACTACTTCTTACAACTAGCCCGTCACCTAGGGATCACAATAAACCACCAGAAGTCCTCCCTTCAACCTGTTCAAATTTTGGAATTCATAGGGGCCAGGATAGACACTACTCAATCCAGAGTCTTTCTGACAGCGGACAGACTTCGCAGTCTAAGCCTTCACATTCTAGACCTCTTACAATCGTCAGCTCCCTCAGCGGAACTAGTCCTGAGGTCCCTGGGATCCATGGCAGTGGCCATCAATCTGTCACCCTTTGCTCGCCTGAAGATGAGAATCCTTCAATGGACATTACAAGTTCAATGGTCCATTCTTTTTCACCCCCTGTCTACACCTATTCCCCTCAGCAGGATTTGCAGGGAGTCGCTTGTTTGGTGGCTCCACTCCAGAGATCTTCAAGAAGGCCGCCCCTTTGTTATACCCCCTCCCCAAGTCACGCCTCGCCTTCGAACATAAAGTGCAGCGAGTTCTTCGCTCTGATTCTCCCACCAGGGGAAGCCCCCAGAGAAGCTTAGTTCGTGCTTGGCCATCCGGTCTTCTGTATGCTTATCCTCCTCTTCCATTGATGACAAAATTCTTTCAGAAAGCTCGTCGGTTGGGGAGCAGAGTTATCCTCATAGCCCCATTCTGGCCTCATCATACCTGGTTCCCTTACCTGCGCTTTCATCTAGTACATCCTCACTGGATCTTAGATCCCAATCCGGATCTGATCTCTCATCCTTTAGGATTGAAGACCCCCCCGACCTGGACTACCTCAAGCTCTCAGCTTGGTTGATCCAGTTCCCTTAATGGTTAAGACTCCCAGTATATCTTCCTCAGTTACCCATCCTGGTGGCCGCCCATAAACTGTCTACCAGGAAAATCTACAAGAGTAAATGGAAACGTTTCTCTGTCTGGGCGGAGCACAGGAACTTGGACCCCTTCACGGCTCCTATCCCAGCAGTTCTAGACTTTCTTTCTCATACCTTTGATCAAGGAGCTAGTGCTTCTACTATTAAAGTTCAGTTGGCAGCTATTTCACACTACCACGTTGGAAACAGTTCAGGGCCCCTAGCGTCCTCCAAGATATGCAAAACATTCATGAAAGGGACCTTTTTGTTAAGACCCCCTATTAAAGATGCAGTGCCTCCATGGGATCTTACCCTAGTTCTTCAAGCTCTGACTGGGCCTCCTTTTGAACCCGCAGCTTCAGTCGACTTAAAATATGCATTTTGGAAGACAGCCTTCCTGATTGCCATTACTTCTGCTAGGATATCGGAGCGTCATGCTCTTTGCAGTAAGCCTCCATACATCATCTTTCATAAAGACAGGGTCTCCCTCAGGACTAATCCCTCTTTTCTGCCCAAAGTGGCTTCAGAAGCCAACATCAACCAGTCCATCAATCTACCTGTCTTCTTTCCAAATTTCCAAAACAAAGGAGAATACAGACTTCATTGTCTGGATGTTCACAGACAGTTACGTTTTTACTTAAACAGAACAGCAGATCTTCGAAAATCTGATCAACTTTTTGTTTCCTTTGCAAAATCCTATCTGGGGAAGCCAGTCACTAAAGTAACCTTAGCTAGATGGATTTCCCAGTGCATTCTCCTAGCATACAAAAGTTCTGGTCATCCTGAGCCCCTGAGAGTGCAAGCCCATTCTACCCGATCTATGGCTACTTCTGCTGCTTTCTGGTCAAGGGTTTCTTTGGATGACATTTGCTCAGCAGCTACTTGGGCTTCCTCTCATACCTTTATTACACACTATAAATTGGATTTAATATCCAGAGGACGTGCATCGTTTGGCTCCGCAGTGCTCCGGAATGTCCTTCCATAAGGGCCTCCCAAGTTGCTGGTAGCTGGGGACTCTGTCCCACAGGTTGCTGAGCAAATGAAGTTAACTACTTCAGATAAAGAAGTTATGTACTCACCATAACGTTCCATCTGAGTAGGTAAATTAATTTGTCTGCAACCGACCCTCCCTCCATCCCCCGAACCCTTAGTTCATTATCAAAGGATTAGGATATGTCCTTGTTCAGTTGACATCACTGGAATGTATTATAATCCTTTCCTAGGTTATAGAATTTCTTATTGCCTTTTTTTCTGGCAAACTCGATCTGAGGGTTAGAGGGAGATGGCAGGGCATTATGGGTAGGGGGGAGGAGCTTGGAGCTCAGATCTTTTAGCTTGGAAAGCTGCCGGCTCGGATCTGAATCGGATCCGATACCCACAGGTTGCAGACAAATGAAGTTACCTACTCAGATGGAACGTTATGGTGAGTACATAACTTCTTTTTTCTGCTGGCACAGTGTTTGAGTTCTTTTTACTGTTTTTTTCTGTCAAAGTAACTTATCTGGACTGGTTGTATTTACTGGTAATTGCTGCTAGTCTTCCCTGGGAAAGGGACACCATTTTCGGCTTGACTACATAAAAGAGTACTAGTTCCATGGTCAGTCTTTCTTCAGCCACAAAACAAAAAAAAATTAAGCAAACAGCCTTTGCCACCATTGAGGCTAGTAATTTGTGTCATCCACAGGTGGGTGACTCTGCTGTGGCCATCTGTTGTGCCTTTGACCTCTCGTCTTTTACCCTGGATCCCTCTGCTGTAGCAGCTACAGCCGCTATGGACCTCAGGTTAGCCATGTCCTCTGCAGCTGTTAAGGTCTCATCGGTGGCCAAGGAAGAGCTACTCTACTTTCTCTGTTGTATCAGAATGATGTGCCTATCCCAGGGTAAACTGCTGCTGCTGCCATTAGTAACACGGTTGACCCAATTTTTCATGTAAAAAAAAGTATAGAATACCAAGTATGTATCTATTCAGCCTGTTTACTTTGGATTAACAATAAACAGAGAAAGGTGAGCCTTTAGGGTTGTGCGATTCCTTGTGGTACCTTCAGTGGTTCAAAACAGAAATCCAACTGACATGTAAGCTGTACCTCTAGCTTCAGCTTAAATAATAAGGTATTTTTGACCACTACTATTACAGAAAATTGAAAAAAAACATTCACAGAAGCTCTTCTGTAGGTTTACATCATCTGATTCATTTCTTTGAGCACTTTCATCATAAATAGACTTCGACTGGTTAGAAAAATGTCCCTCAGATTGGAGGAGAAGAACTCTTATTAGGATATAGAGACTGATTGTTGTAGTTGCCATACATTTGTGATCCCTTTTCAGGAACAAATGAAGTCTAAACTTTGTTTATGACGAAAGCGCTCCTAAAGAAATAAGCCAGATGGTTTAAAAAACCTGCTGAAGGATCTCTGTGAATGTTGTTTTTGTATTTTTTGTTACTTTTTACTTTACTAATAATGGTCAAGAATACTTAATATTTAAGGTGAAGCTAAAAGTATAGCTTACAGGTCATTTGGGTTAGTCATGTACCACTGACGGTATCACGAAGGATCACAGAACCATTAAAGCTCAGCTTTCTTTGTTTTTTGTTAGCCTGACAAGGGCAGGCTCCTTATATGGGTTTGGAGAGCCTAACAAGAACACCACATCACTACAGATTACCTATTTGCACAATTTTCATTGGATAGATGTAGTTGACTGTGTCTGGCTCAGGGTTTAATTCAGGCTATTGATCCTTCTTGTAAAGTAGTTTCTGGTGAAAAAAGAGAGATTCATCTTTTACTGAGGAAATTCAAGGTTCTGGATCTGAACATATAGATGTAGGGATGGATACAGGGATGTTAAGTTGTCAATCTCGCCTTCATTCTTGCTGGATGGGTTCGGAGCCGATCCTCGGCTCCGACTCGGCACTTGCTTAGCTTGAGAACTCCTTTTACCAGCTCGAGGCAACCCTATATCCCATGATGCAAGGCGGAACTACCTCAGATCTCGTTTGCCGCTTTGCGAAGAGGTCTCCTTTTTGCCAGCTGAGGTAAGTTTGAATTTTTCAAACAGCTTAGTCAGGGTTTATCTCTCCCTTATTCCTTTTTATAGTGTGTAGTGTTCATACAGCCCACCCTATTTCCCTTATAGTTAAAAATTTCTAATTTTTCTAAAAGTTTAAAAAAAAAAAAAAATTTTCAGTTAGGCCTAGGCTTCCCTTCTTAATCCCTCGGTGTGTCTGTGTTGTTGGTATTAATTGTGTGACTGTTTGGGGTGCGTGTGAGTGTTATTTTCACTTTTTTCTTGGACTATGTCTAAGGAAGTAAAGGTCTCAGGCTTCAAGAAGTGTGACTCGTGCTGTCAGAAGATGTCTCTGACAGACGGTCACACTTCTTGTGTTTACTGCCTGGGGCCTTTACACCTGCAGGACTCCTGTGCTTTATGTCACTCTTTTAGCCAGAGAGTCCTGCAGGAAAGGAGGAATAAATTGATCCTCCGTGGCTTACTAAAGCCAGAAGGTTCACCCACTAAAGCTGGGTCCAGTAAATCTTCTAAGCCACCTAAGGTTCAGGCTACAGCTTCTAAGCCTTCCTCGGTGGCTCCGACTCCTTCGGAGTCGAGATCGGCTCCGACCGGAGCCGATCTTTCTTCTCAGGTGGTGGGGTCGGCTCCGATCGGTTCCGACACCCAATCTGCTGTTGCCTTGTCGGCTCCGGCTGGAGCCGACATATTATCCAGTATCGGAGCCGAGAAGCCTTCGGCTCCATCTGGAACCCAGAGGACGTCGGCTCCGATGGCTTTGTCCAAGAAGAGATCTCGGTCCCCTTCTTTGGAGTCTATCCACTTGGCTCCGGGGTCTCCTCTTTTGTCGGAGCGGAGTCATCGGAGCCGATCTTCGAGATCTTCCAGGCTGTCTGACCACGATTTAGAGAGGGTGGTAAGCAGCCTGTTGAAGTCGCAGGCACTGGCCCAAATGCTCACTAGCCCGTCTCAGCAGACTTCGGCTATTGCCTTACCCCTTGAATTTCCTCCTCCGACTCCCCTCCAGAGTTCGGAGCCGGAGCTTCTCGGGACAGCAACCGTGTCAGCGCCGGAACTGATACATCCTTCTTCGGCTCCGTCGTCTTCGGCTCCGATCTCTTCCATGAGACCTTCCTTGGAGGGATCTGGTCGTCGAGTTTCCCTTGTCGGCTCCGGGGGGGGCTAGTGGCATCGGACCCTTGTCCGACCCTGCTCTCCCTCTCGGGGCTTCGGCTTTGGTAAGCTCAGCACCGACATCGGCCTCGGAGCCTTCCCTGTCAGTGGAGCCGGGAATTCCTATTTCCTCGGAACGGGAATATTCCGGCCTCCCGGGGAGGGGAGTCTTTGAGGTGATGAGGAGTGTCCTGGCACCTGAGCCAGGTCAACGGTCCATCCCTTTAGCTCCTCCCTCTACGGTGCCTGTAGACGCCTCTTGCCAGCCTCTAGCTCTCAGGCCCAGGGATCCATCGCCCCAGGTTTCCCCATTGGGAATAACTTCCTCTTCCGAGGTTTCTCCTGATCCTGCAGGGGAACCCCCTCGGAAGAGGACGTGTAAGAGGAAACACACAGACTCCCCTGAGTCTACTACATCTGATACCAACTTAGATGAGTCGGAGGGTTCCCCATGGTTCCCCCTCTGAGGATGTCTCCTTTTCAGACATCCTTGAGCTCCTCAAACAGAGGGGGAATTGGCCCTCCATTGACCCCTCCGAGGATGAGTCGGTATACCTGGAGGCTTTTGGATCCCGACCCTCCACCTCCTGGGTGTCTCCGCCTTTCTACCCACTTATGCAGGTAGTGGGTCGGAAGGCGTGCGCAGCTCCAGATTCTGTGGAACCTGTCCCCAGGAGACCATCCAAATTTATTACGGCCCCTACAGACAAGCAGTTTCTTTCTAAGGGTGTCTCTGTGGATGCTATGGTGGTGGCGGCCACCAAGAAGGAACTGCGGATCCTTCAGTACCTGTCCATCCTCCTAACAAAGATTCTAGGACCATGGACAGGTATGGAAAGCGGATGTTTTCTTCAGCGACCTTTGCTATGCGTTCGCTGAACTACCTTTGTCACTTCACCAGGCTTCAAAGAGATATTCTCAAGGAACTAGGTGAAGTGGTCCAGGATCCTTCGGCTGCTGGGGCTCAAGAAAAGATTGCCTCACAGCTAGCTATCCTGAATTCCTTAACCAACTCCTCCATGCGGCTCATATCCTATGCAGCCGATGGAGCGAGCAGAGCCGCAGGCACAGGAGTGGCTCTTAGACGTCAAGCCTGGATGCGGCTTTGTAATTTTGCGGACCCTTTTAAGGCGTCCTTCACCAATACCCCCTTTGATGGTTCGGCTTTGTTCGGACCTCAGGTGAAGGAAACCTTGACCAGGTGTGAGCAGGACGGCAAAACTCTTTCTGCCGTTGGAGTCCATTTTTTCACCCCTTCTAGACCCTATCCCAAGGGTCAGAAGCAAGGGAAGATGTGGTTCCGTAAAGCCCAAGGAGCTGCGCCGGACACACGTGGTCAGTTTACCCCCAGGGGCAGAGGGGGTAACAATAATAAACGCCGCCCTAGAGGCAGGGGGGGTCCTCAGAACCAGGGCAACAGGGAGTCTCTTCCTGAGAAGCCCTTTCAGCACCCCTGAGGTGTTGCCCGACTGTCCACCCTTGGAGGCAGTCGGGGGAAGGATTTCGCTGTACCCAGTAGCCTGGCATTCCCTTTCACAAGATTCGTGGGTACAGTCGATCATATCCGAGGGTTACAAAATCCCCTCGAAGGTATCCGTAGCTCACCAATCCCTTCCAGACATCTCACCTGGTCAAAGGGATTTGGCAGAACAGGAGGTTTCAAAGCTCCTAGAAAAAAGAGCCGTCCAGACTGTTCCAGCAGACCAAGTAGGATCCGGCGTCTACTTGAGATTCTTTTTGGTCCCCAAAAGGACGGGAGATTGGAGACCAATATTAGACCTGAGCAATCTAAACAGATTTGTCAAGAAGGCAAGATTCCGGATGGTCACGCTTCAGTCCATTCTGCCCTTTCTGGGCAAGGACAACTGGATGTGCTCTATAGACCTTCAGGACGCGTACTATCACATAAAGATACACAGGCGCTCCAGGAGGTTTCTCCGCTTTCGGCTAGGGACCAATCATTATCAATTCAGAGCCCTGCCCTTTGGCCTCACTTCAGCCCCCAGAGTGTTTACCAAATGCATGGCAGTGGTCACAGCTCATCTGAGACGTCAAGGATTCCAGGTGTTTCCTTATTTGGACGACTGGCTCCTCTCCGCCACCACCAAGCATCAGCTTCTTCAGAGCAGAAAACTACACTCTGCAGCTTTGCAAAAGTTTGGGAATTTCAGTGAATTTCGAAAAATCTTCTCTGCAGCCTTGCCAATCTATCACCTTTATAGGCGCAGAATTAAACACCGTCAAGTTGTTAGCCAGACTAACAGATCAGAGAATTCTGGACATCCAAAAATACATTCGGATTTTATTGCAGAGCAGCAAAGTCAAAGCCAGATTGATACTAAAAGTTCTAGGTCTTATGGCTGCGGCCATTGTTCTTCTACCACTGGCTCGCTTCCACATGCATCTTCTGCAGTGGATGTTATTCACTCAGTGGTCGTTCCACAGTCTTCCGATGAGACACGAAATCTTAGTCACACAATCGTGCAGGACTCATCTGAACTGGTGGATATCTTCCCCTCTTCTTCATCAAGGCCGGCCATTTGTTCCCCCTCCTCCGGTTGCCACAGTCACTACGGATGCCTCTCTGATCGGGTGGGGGGGGCATTATCAGGGCAGGATGGTCCACAGGACGTGGCAACCCATAGAATACCATCTGCACATAAATGTCCTGGAGATGAGAGCGGTGCTTTTAACGTTGCAAGCCCTCAACGACTTTCTTCCCACGGGGACTATTGCAGTGCAAACGGACAACATGTCCGTGGTCTGGTACATCAACAAGCAGGGCGGGACCAGGTCCTATCCGTTGTGTCGAGAAGCTCTCAGGCTTTGGCAATGGGCAATCTCCTCTCATCGGTTTCTGATAGCAACGCACATCCCCGGCAGGTCCAACCTCTTGGCGGACAGGCTGAGCAGAGCCATTCTCATGCCTCACGAGTGGTCTCTCAATCAATCTATAGTGGACCAGATTTTTCTGAAGTGGGGCACTCCTTGTTGCGATCTTTTTGCTACACCCCAAAACAACAAGTGCCCCGACTTCTTCACCCTCTTTCCCCTACCAGGCCAACCCCTGAGAGACTCTCTAACCCAGGATTAGCCCCAGGGACTTCTGTATGCTTTTCCTCCTTTTCCCTTGATTCCACAAGTCATTCAGAAAGCCACCGTTTTGAGGGCCAAGTTGATTCTCATTGCCCCTTACTGGCCTCGACAAATTTGGTTTCCGTCTCTGCATCGCCACCTCCTGGTGCAGCCTTGGCATCTGGACCCAGTTCCGGATCTTTTGATCCACCAGTCGGGTCAACAGCACCGGGCCATTCATTCTCTCAACCTCACTGCTTGGTTGCTCCACTTCCTTCCCTAGCCAGGCTTCCTATGATCTCTGATCCTGTCAGAGATATCTTAGTAGCTTCTTTGAAGTCGTCCACCAGAACCGTTTATGCTAGCAAGTGGCGACGTTTTTCCCTTTGGGCAAACTCCAGAAATATTGATCCCTTTACTGCTCCTGTGCATTCTGTTTTAGATTTCCTGGCTGAAGTTTTTCAGTCAGGATCTTCTTCATCTACAATAAAAGTTCAACTGGCGGCTATTTCCAAGTATCATGTTGGCTTGCAAGATCATAACATCATGTCACATAGACTATGCAAAGCCTTTCTGAGAGGAGTTTTTCTCCTGAAGCCGCCAATAAAACATCCTCCTCCACAATGGGATCTGAATTTAATGTTAGCATCCTTGATTTTACCACCCTTCGATCCGTCTGCTTCATGTTCCTTGAAGTTATTGACCTGGAAAACTATATTTTTACTGGCTGTCACTTCAGCAAGAAGGGTTTCCGAAATTCAAGCTCTCTGCATCCGTTCCCCTTACTTGGTTTTTCACAAGGACAGGGTATCCTTTCTCCCCAAAGTTGTTTCTCAAACTAATATTAATCAATCTATCGATCTACCAGTCTTTTTCCCTAATTATTCTGACAGAGCTGAACAAAAGCTTCATTTTTTGGATGTCCATCGTCAGCTCAGGTACAATTTGCATAGAACGAAACAATTCAGAAAATCAGACCAATTATTTGTCTCCTATGCAGAAAACAGGAAAGGTCTCCCAGTATCAAAAGTGACCTTATCCAGATGGTTGTCTTCCACCATTTCTTATGTGTATTCGCTCAGAGGCAAGCAACTACCTTCTAAACCGAAAGCACACTCAACCAGGAGTCTATCCACTTCTGCAGCCTTTCAGGATAGACTACCTATTGATACCATTTGTGCAGCGGCTACTTGGGCCACTCCTCATACCTTTGTCTCTCATTACAAATTAGATTTGGCCTCTAGGGACAGGGCCAGTTTTGGTTCCACAGTTCTCAAGAGTCTGTTCCGTTGAGCCACCCGGGATACAGGTGCTAGGGACGCGGTCCCATCCAGCAAGAATGAAGGCGAGATTGACAACTTAACATTTAGAAGTTATGTACCTACCATAACGTTCCATGTTAGTTGTCTTCTCTCGCCTTCTTTCTTGCGTCCCTCCCTCCTTCCCCTTGGCCTGGACAGATCTTGAAGAGTTTCCTCTTCTCAAGTTGTTCCCTCCTGAGTCTTCATTAGAGGACTCCTTTGTTATGAACTTGTTTTTTTCCTAGTTCTACTAGGTTAGTCCTTAGCAGGGTATTTTAGCTACCAAACGAGATCTGAGGTAGTCCCGCCTTGCATCATGGGATATAGGGTTGCCTCGAGCTGGTAAAAGGAGTTCTCAAGCTAAGCAAGTGCCGAGTCGGAGCCGAGGATCGGCTCCGAACCCATCCAGCAAGAAAGAAGGCGAGAGAAGACAACTAACATGGAACGTTATGGTAGGTACATAACTTCTAATTTCTTCCTCAGCTTTCTTATTCAGACTCTGAGGAGATCTCAGTTTCTGATTTCCCCTTTGGGGGGTTTTCTCTTTCACTGAAACTATTACTTGAATTTACCATTTTTTTTTTTCAGTGTGAGAACACTGAGGTTTCTTAGTCCCTTAGAAAATACTATGAGTTGTTATAGAAGGATTTTTCAGAACCTTCACCCATTCCTCTTGCCTTTTCTGCTTTAGATGAATGTGTGTGCTACTGTCTGCAATTTGCCTGGTAGTCGGCCAGCTTCTCTAAAAAAGGCAGACTGAATGTATAAAGTTTCTCAGTCTTTTAAATTTGTATATGCTGTTCTCAAACCTAATCCAGCAGCTACAGCTTCAGTTGATGCCACTGCTGCTAAGCACTTTAATTCCAATCCTACTCTTTCTGATAAAGATGGGAAAATTATTGATGGGTATGGGAAATAGTAAGCACTTTGATTTTCAGAATTTTGATCAGCCTGCTATGTTAGTTTTTTTTTTTACCTATTGTGAAAGGATGATAGTTTTATATACAAGTTTTTTTTTGTTTTTTTTTTGTTTTTTTGCTGCTTTAAATGACGTAATTTCTTCTATTGTACAGATCACTAATCATTATTTACAGTGTGTGCATGACTGTTGATACTTCTTCCAGGACTATGGCCTGTTCTGAAGAGGTTTGTATGGCTGCATTTTCAAAACCTCCCAGATGATAAAAAAATGGGATTTTAAATTCTCCCTTGGATAGAGGTTTAGTGTTTGGCTCCTATGTTGCAGAGGGATCAAAAACTGTGATAAAAGGGGCAAGCTGTTCCAGGGAATCTGTATTTTGTTGTTGTTTTTTTTTTTTTTTTTTTTTGCCAAAACTGGATGAGGAGACAAACACTCAACAAACAACAGGTAAACTGACATTTAACAAAAAATGGAAATGAGGTTCCAGAAAGTAGTCTCAAACATCCCAAAACCAAGGACAGTCCAGCAAGTCTGACTATACAACACACCTTGTGAACCCCTCCCATCCTGGCCCCCCTCCCTTTTTTTCAGAAAGTGTGAATCTCCATTTTTCACATTGGCAACAATTTCAGACAATGTTTTGAAAATCCATTCATCAAAGTTACAGAAATGTCATTCCTTATTCTCCATATCGGACTCTCTAGTTCCCACAGGTTTAATCACATATTGCTCCAAGGAGTTCAGTTCCTCCTTCTAAAAGATGTTCTTAGTGCCAAAGACTTTTGGCTTTTCCTGGTTAGGGGTCGCCACAGCGGAACTCCAGTCTGCTCATGATTGGCAGCATTACGGTGCCGAGTTGCCAGCCCGACACCCAACCTTCAAAGAAGGCACGCCCATTCACGCTTGCACCTACCTGCATGTCTTTAACGTCACTCGACTGCGAGGAGGACATGCAGACTCCACACAGAAGGAGCATGTTCCTAGTGCCAAAGAAAGAAAATTCTTGGTGGCCAGTTCTGAATCTTTCCTTTCTAAACTTGTTTGTGATAGTGCCCAAATTCAAAATGCTGTCACTTTACAACATGTCATCCTCTTTCAAGTTTCCTGACAATGCTAGACCTTAAAAGATGCTTATTACATCCCTATTCATCCAGACGTCAGACAGTTTTTAAGGTTTTGTGTGCCTGGATCAGTTCTCTCCCTCACCCCTTTGAAAATCCACTACACAGTGTAAAGTGTCTCGCTCCACTTCTAGCTCATTGCAAGCTAGAAGGTATCCACATTTTTCCATTTGTAAATTATTTACTTATCTTTACCAAGTCTTTTTCCAAGTGTCAGGAATTTCTCTCTCTTTGGTGAGAGATCTCTTGTACAAGCTGGGATTCCAAGAGAGCATTCATAAGTCTTTTTTGACTCCTCCACACACAATTGTGTTCCTAGGATGTTAACTAGACTCCTCAGTTCAAAGAGCTTTTCTTCCACAGGAAAAAAGTAGATCTTTAGATCTTTTTTTAGTGTTTTCCACTTAGACTTCACTCACTGCAAGAGAATACCTCAGAACTCTGGGTCTCATGATTTTCATGATACCCCAGCAAGACTCTACATGAGAAAGACAGTGGTATCTGAAACCCCTTTGGTCCCAGCATACACACCCTCTATCTTGTCAGAAGATAAATCTTTTGGTGGAGATGAGATATCTTTGAATCTAGGTCTTCCTTTATTATCACTCCTTACTTTGAAGCATTCAGTCACTACAGACTCTCCCAAGTTTACTTGGGGAGCAGTCTCAGGTGGGATAAAAGTTCAGAAGGCGTAGGACACCAAGGACAGATGCAAGCTCATGAATATCAAGGAGATGTTTTCCCTGATCAAAGCAACCATCTTTGGTCCCCGGGACCTTTTCAAGTGGTTACAGACAGTACCACAGTCATGTGGTACATCAACAAACAAGTGGGAGCCAGAACATACCTCCCTTGGTTGACTAGCCATGTTAGCTTCACAGCACAATCTCACTCTACAGGCATCTTACATTCTGTAAGAGCAAAACTGCATGTGGCAGACAAGCTGGACAGGATGAGAGCAAACCCTCACAAATGGAAATTGGATTAGGGGTCTTCCAAGATTTGATCCATCTGTGTGGAGTTCCTCAAGTAGACCTCTTTGCCTCCTTGCTGAACAATCAGCTAGCAATATTATGTTCCAGGATCCATGCAAGAAGGCCTGGAAAACGTCTTTTTTCCCTTGGACAAGAATGTTGCTGTAGTCTTTTGCTCTAATATTCAGGGTACTTCTGAAGATGCAGAAGGAATCCCCCCCCCCCAAAAAAAAGTTTTGTGGTTGATTCCTTCTGGTCTAGGCCACCGTGATTCTCCCTTTTGTAAATGTCCAGGGGCAATTACCAGAAGCTTCCTCATAGACTGGAGCTACTTAACACAAGAACAGGTGTGTTTAATACACCCCAGCTCAATTAACTTCAGTTAACTGCCTGGAAGATACGGTCTTAATTACTTTATGCACCTGTTCACTGAGGACATGCAGCAGGTACTAGTGGAATCAAGAAAACCTGCTACTAGAACATCCTATATTAGCAAATGGAAAAGGTTTTCTAGTTGGTGCCAACAACATAACCAGATCCCATCTAGGGCTTGTTATTCTGTGTTTCTACAATATTTGTGTGAGTTGCTATCCTATGGCCTTTCTTATTCCTCTGTCAACATTCATTTGTCATCCATTTCAGCATGTCTATCCATGGATCCTCCTCTTTCAATGCATTCCAATGTCAAAATGTTTTTTGAGAGGGATTTTGCATAAGAGGCCTCCAGGAAAAATGGTGTCCCCCTCCTTGGGATCCTAATTTTGTGTTTAAAGAAGCTAACACTTGCCCCAGTTGAACCAGCTAGTCTGGCTGACTTGAGGTTCTTAACATGGAAATCAGTTTTACTGATTGATTTGACCTCTGCAAGAAGGGTATCTGGGTTGCCAGCACTTATGGAGAGTCAATTCCATCAACATTTGCTTCAAAACTGGGTTTCTTTAAGTAATTATTTTATGCCTAAAGTGGTCTCCAAGTTTACTTTAAGCCAAACTATCTATCTCCCCATTTTCATTCCTGAACCTAAAAATTAGGGAGAATAGATACTCCATACTTTTTATGTACACAGACAACTCTGGCACTATCTTGACACAACTAAATCTTTCAGATCTTCATATCAATTGTTAATTTCTTGTGAAGGTACAAATAAGGGACAAGCTGTGTCAAAACGGACCTTTTCCAACTGATTGTCTAAAGCTGTTACATTTTTGTTATGCTCACTATCACAGAACTATTCCAGGTAGGATCGTGGCCCAGTCTACCGGGGCATTGGCTTCATCTGTGGCTGTTTGGAAAGGGACTTGAGTTATTCTAAAAGCTGCTACTTGGTCTTCTGTACATACTTTTACAAAACACTAGAAAACTTGATTCCTTTTCTAGGTGCAGATCAAGTTTTGCTAGGACCATTCTCCAGGGGCTCCTTCCACCTCCCAGATGTAGTAAGCTAGGGTAATCTATCCATATAGCTAAGGCTACTGCAGAGTTGTTTAAGTTAAACTTACCATAACTGTAGATGTTTGATCACTATTACAATAACTGCTCCTGCCCTCCACCCCCATTGTTTTTGGTGTGCTTTTAATGCAAGGGTATAGACATTTATTTCTTTGTTTGTAGGTAAATTTCAGTAACTGGCTAGTAAGTGTACTGCCTGGATGACAGAAAAAGAAGTACAGAGGATCTGGGAAAAAAATCTGCTTCTAAAAGTAAGGAACAAACACTGACTGTGGAAAGTTCTGCAGCTGTTCAGCAAAAAGCAATGCAACCTCCAGACATGACTTGCAGTAACCTATAGGAAGATGTAAAACTGTACACAGACCTAGTAAAAATAAATGAAACACTGGTGGAGTATATCAACACAAACAACAAGAGCCTGGAAAAACTGAAAGAAGCTTTAAACAGATATTCAGATGAAGTGATAAAGCTACAAAAATCAGAGGTTGAAATGAAAGTACAAATAAGCAACTGGACTGCTGTTCCACAACAGGAGTTTAATAATAATAGTTTAATAGTAAAGATGCAATCCTACAAGCAGAAGTTGATTCTTACAAAATTGTGGAAGAAGGACAAAATATTAAAAGTGGGAAATTGTGGAGAATGATTACTCATTGTACACCAGGCAGAACACCAGTGAATTCATTCCACTATTCAGGAAGTGTTGAGATGCAGATGTGAGATTCAAACTACTGTACCCAGCTGTTTTCAAGGTGTTCTTCCCTGGAGGGACAAAATCATTTTTTGAAGTATATGCTAAGAAGGAAATATAGAAGATTGTCCAACAAAATAAGTGTGAATCAGAAGGAGATTCTGTTTCTTGTTCTGGTTGTAAAGACCACAGAGAGACTGTACCTTTGAAACCTTTTTCAGTGTTTCAGTGGAAAGTGTTGGGAGAGAAGGAAGGGAGTATGAATGAGAGTTGACTAGAAGCATTGAGGGATTATATCATATGTTAGAAGTTTGAAAACTTAGAATGTTAAATAATCAAATTTAAATGTTCAAAGTTTCAAATATTGAACACATGATTAATAAAAAAAAAAAAAAAAAGACTAACCAAGCCCCCCTGCACCCCCCGCTCTTTAAATATACCAACTCCAGGACCGCACTAACCTTCCCTTTACCACTTTATAGTGCGGTCTCGGCGTTGCTATATTTAAAGAGCGGGAGGTGGGGGGGTGCAGGGGGGCTTGCCCCCCCCTTCTTACAACAGTCAGGTAAGTTCCCTTTCTTTTTTCTTTAATCATATGTTTGAAACTTTGAACATTTAAACTTGGTTATTTAAATTTTGAAGTTTTCAAACTTCAAACATATGATATAGACCCGAATTGAGAGTATGTTGGAAATGAAGCACAGCAGAGACCGGATTTGTGAGATGAACAGTAATAAAACCAGTAACTTAATGTAGGATTACAATGCAATAATTATATTTATGAAATATGACAGAAAAAGAAAATCTGGAAATATTGGACTTTCAGATGTTGTTGGACTTGTGGGGGACTCTAAAGTATATGCCCTGCTTCATATCATTAATGTTCGGAAAAATGCTTTGGGAAGGGGGACAAAGTTAACTGTAAGTAAAGAAAACATTTTTTTCTTAATAGTACTGTTTTTATGATGTATGGTTTTCTTTGCATGCTATAAAGTAAAGTTTTCTCAGTTATTTTTAAGTGTAATGGGGATTGTAAATAGGTGCTGCTGTTTTTTCCTTTCTCAGTTCTCTATTCTTGTTCAGTTTTAAGAAATGTAGGCACTGCAATAGATGGGGACTGGAGTTTGAGTTGTAGCAGTGAAGATGTGTCTGGGGGACCCAGAAGGGAAAGTTTAACAAAGAGGGTAGATTTTTGAAGAAATTTTATGAAAATATTTGACACTGTAGATGTGAATTCACTAATAGGAGTTCAGGGTGAATTTACACATTATTCCCCAAGATATAAAAACAGGGCTAGGCTAGACAGAATGTATGTTTCACAGAAACCTGTGCATTTAATTGAAGTTCTAGATATGCATCCAATAACTATTTTCGATCATATGCCAATAATAAAAATAAAAACAGTGTAATAAAATAAAAATGGGACACCTGGCCTACCTATCTGTTGAAAAAAGAGGAATTGAAGGAATGGGTAGTGGAGATGATTCAGGAGCTATTTGAGAGGATAGCAATTACTTCTGAAAATATAGATACAGAATGTGATAAAATTAAGGTGGAGTTTAAAAACAGGGTGAAAATAAAAGAAAGGGCTCTGTGGTTAAGAAGTAACGAGAATTCTTTAAAAGGACTGACAAATGTTAAAGTATTGCAGAACAGGGTGATTCTCACAGAACAAGGAGGATCAACTGCCAAATCCTAAGCAGAAAATAAGAGATTACCTCGATAATGTACGAGTTTAGAAAGATTGCTGTAAAGCAACTGTTTTTGGTAACACTAGAACACACAAACTTTTAGCGCAATGACTCAGGCAATGGAAAATAGAAAGGGCTCTGTCACCAAGCTTAGGGAGCTTATAACGAGGAAGGTAACGAGATCCTGTAGAGATATTAGAAATATACTGGAAATTCTATGAAAGTCTGTATAAAGCAGAGAAATCTGGAAATCAAGAAAAGTTACAAATGGAAATGTTTTATGGAAGAATTAAATATGCCAAGGTTAGAGGTAGATGAGACTCTATTACTAATGGTTAGGATTGGAGGAGATGAGATAAAAATTGTGATGTATAACCAATACAAAGCTCCCAGGAATAGATGGTATTCCTGTGGAAGTTTGGAAACTAGGCGGAAAAAAAACTGAAAGATTTGGAAGGTTTTGTTTTAACAAGTACCAACATCCTGGAAAAAGCAGTAATAGCTGTAATACCTAAAGAGGGTGAAGATCCCTCAGATCCAGCATCATACAGGCTCATTTCAATACTAAATAATGATTATAAAGTGTTCATGGCTATAATGGCTAAAGGAATAACAAAATGCCAAAATAGATACGGATCAGTGTGGTTTTGTGGAGAGGAGGCAAACATTTGACAGCATTAACAGAACATTGAAGATCCAGAGCGAAGTAGAATGCAAGAAAATACCATTGTTGTTGGTGGGTTTTGATGCAGAGAAAGCATTTGACAGAGTAAGCTGGGACTTTATGAGCAGAGCAATGGAAGCATTTGCATTTCCTGAAAACATTCTAAGGTTCATTAGGAGGATATATGAGGGATCGGAGATGAAAATTTAAGTGGATGGGGTCCTCTCTGATCATTTCTGCTTGTGCAGAGGAACCAGGCAGGGGTGTCATCTTTCCCCTTTGTTGTTTACAACAAACATTGGCAAAGAAAATAAGGGACTCAGAAATTCAAGGATATAATTGCTATGCATTTCAAGAAAAGCTGTCTGTATTTGCAGATATTATTTTATATCTGACAAAAAAAGAGAGACTACAGTGTTGTGGAACATTTTGAGACAGTTTCAAATCTTTTCGGGGTACAAAATTAATGAAGCTAAAACAAAGGCAATAATGGTAACTTATGTACCTGCACATGAATTGGTTCAGTGATGTCCATATTTATGGGGACATGATAAAATGAAATATTTAGGAGTATGGATTAAAAGATTATTCTGGTGTGGCAGGTAATGATATGTGGGAAGAGACTAAAAAGATACTACAAAAACTGAGAAAATGGAAGCTTTGTTGTATGGATAGTAAGATACAAGCAATTAAAATGCTTTTAGTCCCATTAGTCTTATATCAACCAGAGAAGAAGTTGTGAATAGCAATTAATAAAGAGCTGAAGGACTTTATCTGGGAGGGGAAGATGGCAGGAGTCAAGTGGGATAAGCTGATTCTTCCAGTAGAACAGGGAGGATTGGTATTACCTGATTTGAAGGGGTATTTCAGAGCTACACAGTTATAGCTCCTATACATAGAACAAGCAGAAAACTATAATTCAAAGTGGAAAGGGATGATGAAAAGGGGGGGGGGGTCAAGAAACAAGGAGAGACTGGAAGTTTGGATGCAGGCCTCTAAAGACAATAACAGTAATTTATACAGCATATTATAGCCATAAAGTCGCAGAAAGCATTCTAAGAACTAAGCAAACATGAGAATGAAGAAAGGAGATTCTACTGATAGAAATGACTGCAATTAGGGATATAGACAATAGGCAAGAGGGGGCTGGAATTTATTGGAGAAAACTGGTAAAGGAACCAAGGTATTGGGTGCAAATAACTAGAGAGGGAAAGTTGATAGAATGGGCAGACGTCAATAATTTATTTGAACTGCAGGTTAGAGATTACCTTCCCTATCAAGGATTGGTATTAGTGTATAGGCAAAGAGAAAAAAATAGGAGGGTCCTAGATGAAAAACCAGCACTGGTAGAGTTTTTAGTAGAATCTAGAACATAAACTACTATTAAAAAAGGAATAGTTAGTAGAGCATATAAAATATGTCCAAAGACATGCATCTGGAGCATTTCTCCCTGGGCCTCCGCTGAAAACAGCCTCTGTGGAACCTGGTCGGACATTCACGGTCAACAAATGTTAAATAAATAAATAAATAAATAAAATATTGCATGATAACTATAAAAATCAATAAGAGGTGGTTAGAGAGGATTAGAAAGAGAGATTGGATAAGCAATTCACAAAGAAACAATGGGATGATATATGTATGTTTCCCAATTATGAAACAAAATGTAGACTATTTAGGATTTTTGCTTGGAAATGTTTACATCAATATTTTTATACCCTAAGTAGACTCCAGAGAATTTTTCCTCAGGTAGACCACACACGTTGGAGGTGTGATGGGGAAAAAGAGGTAATTAGAAACCTTTTTTTCTGGGAGTGCAGTGAGTTGGTGGACTTTAAAGATTCCCTGCGGGATGCACTGTTGTAGATGCTTAGACAGATTGGTGTGACAACGGAGATGATTTTTCTGAGCTATGAAACAGAATTGGAATTGCCTAGACATTGTAAGGTCTTGCTGTGTCTACTTATGGTGGAGGCAAAAAAAGCAATTGCTGGAAAATAGAAATCAAAATCTGAACCAACTATACTAGAAGTAGTGAATTTAACAACAAAGGTAAAACAACTAGAATTGAGATCTTTAGAAAAGGGGAGGAGCAAACTATATAGGAAAAAATGGGAATTTTGGGAACAAAACATGCAGGGGAGGAATGAGGTTAAAAAGAAGGCAGGACTTAAATGAGCTATGTAATGTTTGAAAATGATTGGGTAGATTATAAGTGATGTATAATGTTTGCAACTGGTAAAGTGTCAGTATGGTTTGTGATGTAAAATGCTTGCAACTAGGATTGTGTAGGTATGGTTTGTTTTCATTTGTGTAAATGTATAATTGTCTGTGTTGTAAATGATTTAATTGTTTCTTTTAAAAAAGGGGAAGGAATTGAATAATTTATGTAATGTTGCTTAGATTATATGATTTGTAGCAATATATGTGAAGTAAAATGTTTGTAAACGTGAACTTGCTAATACAGTACGATTACTTTTATATAAATGTAAATGTGTCTGTGTCACAAGTTATAATTCAATAAAGGTGTTTAAAATAAAGGCAGTCCATAGCAGCTCCCCACGCCATAGTTGGCAGTCAGCATGGATAATTTTGATACAAGGTTTTCAGAATAATTTTCAGAAGCAGAATATCCAGTGTGTCTGAGTACAAAGAAAGGTCATTTTCCGCTTCAGTTATGAGGAGATAAGGACAGTCCACTTTACCTTCCATGCATTCCAGGACTTCCTGACCCTGGGTGTAATTGCCATGTGCTCCAGGGCGAGTGGTATGGTACATCTACAAGTAAGGGGGTAACCCAGTATAACCTGTGTGTCAAGAGGCAAGGGGGGTTGGGATTGAGATTTGTATACCAGTCGCTTTATGGCAGCCAGCCAGTTCTCTTGTAGCTGTCACTGGGGCAGTCCTTGCTGCAAACTTTCTGACCCCCAGCCAACACCAAGAGCTACAACTTCTATTCTGTCTACTGAAGCAATGCTCCAAGTATGCTGTTGTGCAAATGTTTTCATCTTGACTCCTCTACACTTCATTTTCTGTGATGACAAGGGCCATTCAGAAAACAAAACAAGTACAAAATCTTTGTTTATTTTGGCCTTCAAATATAGCTCCCCCTGTTCAGCCTCAGCTGTTGCAGAAACTGGTCTCTTTACCACTCAGGACCCTGCTGTCCTTTCAGTCAGACAAGTCCCAGTTGGACATTTACTCCATGCATCTAACTGCACAGTTTCTCTATTTTGGTAAATGGCCAGTAACACATTCTCCCTCCAAGTTAGTTCAAATTGTAACATTTTCACAGAGATCTAATACTAAAAAAATTATTGTAACAAGTGGACCCCCTTTTCCTTGTGGGCTTAATCAAATGGCCATGAACCTTGGCTCCAGTACCTTCTAATTTACAATATATTGCCCTCATCTTTAACTCTGGATGCATTTTCTCCTTCATCAGAATCAATTTAACAGCTATTTCAAACTTTCGGCAAGGAACACATTTGCTTTCCCGCCCTTTGAATATTTGCAAACGCATTTTGAAAGATACATTCCTCTTGAAACCACCTCTTAAGGATCTTATTAAGTCATAGGATCCTTAGTTTGCGTTAGAGTTAACTGTTCCTCGTTTTGAGTCCACATCTTCAGCAGAATTGAAATTCTTGTCCTGTAAAACTGTTTTACCTCATCTAAAAGAACATCATAGTTGCAGGCTTTTTTAATAGAACTGCATTATCTTACCTTTAATGAAGGCAGGATATGCTTTGTGTTAAACCATCCAGCTTTTATGTATATGTTAGCAACTGAAATGAATCCAAATTAATCCATTCATCTGTCATTTGTCTTTCATTTTAGTTTAGCTTTTATTTAACTTTTGACCAGGTAGGTGGGCTGGTCCGAGGACCCCTTTCAGCCATGAACAGGCACATATGCACAATTCATACACAGAAATGGTACAGTCTATGTATAATGCCTGTGAGAACTAACACTGAGCAATACTGTCACTTGAT
>NC_056737.1:73810917-73890615 GCF_019279795.1 Protopterus annectens | reverse complement strand
CCATCTCTATGATTACTTGCAGAAAATTAGACCCTCTTAGTAAACAAGTCTGTATATAATTGCTGGAGCATTCCTGTGTCCTGACAGTGTGCTCTTCAAACTATCTGGAGATATACAGAGCTGAGTATATTTTTCTTTTACTTCCGAGTTGTGTACTGGTAATTGTTATTTGACTGATTTTATATCATTAGTGGCTGACTTCAGAGTTGTGCATTGTTATTTTTGCTTCACTGTATAGTTTTTCAGATCTCTGCTGAAGGTGTTTTCCCCCTCCCCCTATTTCTCTGTGTCTTAAGTCGGTATAACTGGTTTTACATTCTGTGTGTTATCTGACCATCTTAATGATTACTTGCATAAAATTAGACCTTCTTAGTAAAGAAGTCTGCATATCATTGCTGGAGCCTTCCTGTGTCCTGACAGAGTGCTCTTCAAACTATGTGGAGATAAACAGAGCTGAGTATATTTTTCTGACACTTCACAGTTGTGTACTCGTAATTGTTGTATGATTAATTTTATATCATTGCTCCCTGACTTCAGAGTTGTGCACTGTTATTTTTGCTTCACTGAATAGTTTTTCAGATCTCTGCTGAAGGCCTTTTTCCCCTGTCCCCCTATTTCTCCGTGTCTTATGTTGGTATAACTGGTTTTA
This sequence comes from Protopterus annectens, assembly GCF_019279795.1. Classification (NCBI taxonomy): domain Eukaryota; kingdom Metazoa; phylum Chordata; order Ceratodontiformes; family Protopteridae; genus Protopterus; species Protopterus annectens. The sequence goes on along the minus strand of NC_056737.1, from coordinate 73,889,966 downwards.
CATCCTGTGTGTTATCTGACCATGTCACGGTTTACATGCATAAAATTAGACCCTCTTAGTAAAAAGTCTGCATATCATTGATGTAACCTTCCTGTGTCCTGACAGAGTGCTCTTCAAACTAGCTGAAGATATACACAGCTGAGTATATTTTTCTGGCACTTCAGAGTTTTGTTCTGGTAATTGTTGTTTAACTAATTTCATATCATTGCTGGCTGACTTCAGAGTTGTGCACTGTTATTTTTGCTTCACTGTATAGTTTTACAGACCTCTGCTGAAGATGTTTTTCCCCCCTCCCCCTATTTCTCTGTGTCTTACGTTTGTATAACTGGTTTTACATCCTGTGTGTTATCTGACCATCTCAAGGATTACTTGCATAAAATTAGACCCTCTTAGTAAAAAAGTCTGCATATCATTGCTGCATCCTTCCTATGTCCCGACAGATTGCTCTTCAAACTATCTGGAGATATACAGAGCTGAGTATATTTTTCTGGCACTTCAGAGTTGTGTACTGGTAATTGTTGTTTGACTAATTTTATAATATTGCTGGCAGACTTCAGAGTTGTGCACTGTTATTTTTGCTTAACTGTGTAGTTTTTCAGATCTCTGCTGAAGGTGTTTTTCCCACCTCCCCCTATTTCTCTGTGCCTTAAGTTGGTATAACTGGTTTTACATCCTCTGTGTTATCTGAGCATCTCAAGGATTAGTTGCATAAAATTAGACCCTCTTAGTAAAAAAGTCTGTATATCATTGCTGGAGCCTTCCTGTGTCCTGACAGTGTGCTCTTCAAACTATCTGGAGATATACAGAGCTGAGTATATTTTTTGGCACTTCAGAGTTGTATACTGGTAATTGTTGTTTGACTAATTTTATATCATTGCTGGCTGACTTCAGAGTTGTGTACTGTTATTTTTGCTTCACTGTGTAGCTTTTCAGATCTCTGCTGAAGATGTTTTTCTTCCCTTCCCCTATTTCTCTGCGTCTTAAGTTGGTATAACTCGTTTTACATCCTGTGTGTTATCTGACTGTCTCAAGGATTACTTTCATAAAATTAGACCCTCTAAGCAAAAAAGTCTGCATATTATTGCTTGAGCCTTTTTGTGTCCTGACAGAGTGTTCTTCAAACTATTTGGAGATATACAGAGCTGTGTATATTTCTCTGGCACTACAGAGTTGTGTACTTGCAACTGGTTTTTGACTTATTTTATATCATTGCTGGCTGACTTCAGAGTTGTGCACTGTTATTTTTCTTCAGTGTATAGTTTTTCAGGTCTCTGCTGAAGGTGTTTTTCCCCCTCCCCTATTTCTCTCTGTCTTAAGTTGGTATAACTGGTTTTACATCCTGTGTGTTATCTGACCATGTCAAGGTTTACATGCATAAAATTAGACCCTCTTAGTAAAAAAGTCTGCATATCATTGCTGGAGCCTTCCTGTGTCCTGACAGAGTGCTCTTCAAACTATCTGAAGATATACACAGCTGAGCATATTTTTCTGGCACTTCAGAGTTTTGTTCTGGTAATTGTTGTTTGACTAATTTCATATCATTGCTGGCTGACTTCAGAGTTGTGCACTGTTATTTTTGCTTCACTGTATAGTTTTTCAGATCTCTGCTGAAGATGTTTCCCCCCCTCCCCCTGTTTCTCTGTGTCTTATGTTGGTATAACTGGTTTTACATCCTGTGTGTTATCTGACCATCTCAAGGATTACTTGCATAAAATTAGACCCTCTTAGTAAAAAAGTCTGCATATCATTGCTGTAGCTTCCTGTGTCATGAAGGAGTGCTCTTCAAGCTATCTGGAGATATACAGAGCGGAGTATATTTTTCTGGCACTTCAGAGTTGTATATTGGTAATTGTTGTTTGACTAATTTTATATCATTGCTGGCAGACTTCAGAGTTGTGTACTGTTATTTTTGCTTCACTGTATAGCTTTTCAGATCTCTGCTGAAGATGTTTTCCCCCCTTCCCCTATTTCTCTGCGTCATAAGTTGCTATAACTCATTTTACATCCTGTGTGTTATCTGACCATCTCATGGATTACTTGCATAAAATTAGACCCTCTTAGTAAAAAAGTCTGCATATTATTGCTTGAGCCTTTCTGTGTCCTGACAGAGTGCTCTTCAAAGTATTTGGAGATATACAGAGCTGTGTATATTTTTCTGGCACTTCAGAGTTGTGTACTCGCAATTGGTTTTTGACTTATTTTATATCATTGCTGGCTGACTTCAGAGTTGTGCACTGTTATTTTTGCTCCACTGTATAGTTTTTCAGATCTCTGCTGAAGGTGTTTTTCCCCCCTCCCCTATTTCTCTGTGTCTTAAGTTGGTATAACTAGTTTTACATCCTATGTGTTATCTGACCATCTCAAGGATTGCTTGTATAAAATTAGATGCTCTTAATAAAAAAGTCTGCATATCATTGCTGGACCCTTCCTGTGTCCTGACAGAGTGCTCAGCAAAGTATCTGGAGATATACGGAGCTGAGTATATTTTTCTGGCACTTCAGAGTTGTGTACTGGTAATTGTTGTTTGACTAATTTTATATCATTGCTGGCTGACTTCAGAGTTGTGCACTGTTATTTTTGCTTCACTGTATAGTTTTTCAGATATCTGCTGAAGGTGTTTGTGCTCCACCCCCTATTTCTCTGTGTCTTAAGTTGGTGTAACTGGTTTTACATCCTGTGTGTTATCTGACCATCTCAAAGATTACTCGCATAAAATTAGACCCTCTTGGTAAAAAAGTCTGTATATCATTGCTGGTGACTTCCTGTGTCCTGACAGTGTGCTCTTCAAACTATCTGGAGATATACAGAGCTGAGTATATTTTTATGGCACTTCAGAGTTGTGTACCAGTAATTTTTGTTTGACTAATTTTATATAATTGCTGGCTGACGTCAGAGTTGTGCATTGTTCTTTTTGCTTCACTGTATAGTTTTTCAGATCTCTGCTGAAGGTGTTTTCCCCCTCCCCTATTTCTCTGTGTCTTAAGTTGGTATAACTGGTTTTACATCCTGTGTGTTATCTGACCGTCTCAAGGATTATTTGCATAAAATTAGATGCTCTTAGTAAAAATGTCTGCATATCATTGCTGGAACCTTCCTGTATCCTGACAGAGTGCTCATCAAAGTATCTGGAGATATACAGAGCTGAGTGTATTTTTCTGGCACTTCAGAGTTGTGTAGTGGTAATTGTTGTTTGACTAATTTTATATCATTGCTGGCTGACTTCAGAGTTGTGCACTGTTATTTTTGCTTCACTGTATAATTTTTCAGATCTCTGCTGAAGGTGATGGTTTTTCCATATCCACCCTCCCTATTCTTGTGTTGTTGTTTAAATTTGGAGGCTTTTGCAGTTGCCGGCCCCTCTGTAGATTTGATCTGGGACTCTCCTCCTAGTCCCATCTCTTTACCTCATTCTACCTAATAGACTCCTTCTGCACTTGTTTTTAGTCATTTTTAATTTAATTGCATTTTTTAAACTGTTTGGCCTAACATTGCTACATACTCAAGTGTGCTAGCTTGCAATGCATTTGAATTGTTTTGACTTCTGTTTTATCTACATTTCTGTATATATAATTGTTGTTTGACTAATTTTATATCATTGCTGGTAGACGTCAGAGTTGTGCACTGCTATTTTTGCTTCACTGTATACTTTTTCAGATCTCTGCTGAAGGCCCCCCCCCTCCTATTTGTCTGTGTCTTACGTTGGTATAACTGGTTTTACATTCTTTGTGTTATCTGACCATCTCAAGGATTACTTGCATAAAATTAGACCCTCTTAGTAAAAAAGTCTGCATATCATTGCTGTTGCTTCCTGTGTCCTGAAGGAGTGCTCTTCAAACTATCTGGAGATATAAAGAGCTGAATATATTTTTCTGGCACTTCAGAGTTGTATACTGGTAATTGTTGTTTGACTAATTTTATATAATTGCTGGCTGACTTCAAAGTTGTGCACTGTTATTTTTGCCTCACTGTATAGTTTTTCAGATCTATGCTGAAGGTGTTTTTCCCCCCTCCCCTATTTCTCTGCGTCTTAAGTTGCTATAAGTCATTTTTACATCCTGTGTGTTATCTGACTATCTCAAGAATTACTTGCATAAAATTAGACCCTCTTAGTAAAAAAGTCTGCATGTCATTGCTTGAGCCTTCCTGTGTCCTGACAGAGTACTCTTCAAACTAGCTGGAGATATACAGAGCAGTGTATATTTTTCTGGCACTTTAGAATTGTGTACTGGCAATTGGTTTTTGACTTATTTTATATCATTGCTGGCTGACTTCAGAGTTGTGCAATGTTATTTTTGTTTTACTGTATAGTTTTTCAGATCTCTGCTGAAGGTGTTTTTCCCCCTCCCCTATTTCTCTGTATCTTAAGTTGGTATAACTGGTTTTACATCTTGTGTGTTATCTGACCATCTCAAGGATTACTTGCATAAAATTAGATGCTCTTAGTAAAAATGTCTGCATATCATTGCTGGAACCTTCCTGTATCCTGACAGAGTGCTCATCAAAGTATCTGGAGATATACATAGCTGAGTGTATTTTTCTGGCACTTCAGAGTTGTGTAGTGGTAATTGTTGTTTGACTAATTTTATATCATTGCTGGCTGACTTCAGAATTGTGCACTGTTATTTTTGCTTCACTGTATAATTTTTCAGATCTCTGCTGAAGGTGATGGTTTTCCCATATCCACCCTCCCTATTCTTGTGTTGTTGTTTAAATTTGGAGGCTTTTGCAGTTGCCGGCCCCTCTGTAGATTTGATCTGGGACTCTCCTCCTAGTCCCATCTCTTTACCTCATTCTACCTAATAGACTCCTTCTGCACTTGTTTTTAGTCATTTTTAATTTAATTGCATTTTTTAAACTGTTTGGCCTAACATTGCTACATACTCAAGTGTGCTAGCTTGCAATGCATTTGAATTGTTTTGACTTCTGTTTTATCTACATTTCTGTATATATATATATATATATATATATATATATATATATATATATATATATATATATATATATATATACATATATATATATATATATATATATATATATATATATATATATACATATAATATATATATATATATATATATATATATATATATATATATATATATATATGTATATATATATATATGTATATATATATATATATATACCTTTTCTCTAACTAGTGTAGTCCAGATTCAGATTTGCTGTATCCAGGACTGTATGTAAGTTTCTGAGCCCCCTCAAGCTTTCTGTGTTGGAGGGAAGCCTTCTAGCTTATCAGTGGGAGTGGTAAGCACTAGGTAACCTATCTACCACATAAGGAGTGGTTCTGGCCCAGAAATTGTAGTTACTGGCCGTTTGGGCAGTTTTTCCATCTCTCTCAACTTTCTGATTTAAAAGCCCACATTTGCACTTGTTTCCCCCCTTTCCTGTAACTAGTTTAGTCCAGATACAGATTCTTAGTTTTTGCACTTGAATTTGCATATTCGTGATCAGCACTTGTTCAGAACTTGTAAGCACTTAATAACCTACTAATTACTACAGCACTCAACCTTCCTCATTACCTATCAAAAATAAAGACAAACCCAGCGGAGTTAATGCTCAGCGGAAAAGCAAAAGTACAGAAATAAAAAATAAATCCAATTACCGCTGAGCAAAGCAATGAAGGGTACCAAGGGGTGCAATCTCAAAGGACCTTCTAAGTTCAATTACTGATGAAAGCTGAAAATCCAAAAATAGGCAGGACGTAATAAAAACAGATTTATTTAATAAAAATAGGTTAGCGCTTTCGCAATAGCTTCTTCAGACCTTGTAACAAGGTCTGAAGAAGCTATTGCGAAAGTGCTAACCTATTTTTATTAAATAAATCTGTTTTTATTACGTCCTGCCTATTTTTGGATTTTCAGCTTTCATCAGTAATTGAACTTAGAAGGTCCTTTGAGATTGCACCCCTTGGTACCCTTCATTGCTTTGCTCAGCGGTAATTGGATTTATTTTTTATTCCTCATTACCTAGAGGAAAACAGTTTTGGTACTTACTTTCCTCACTTGCTTAGAGAAAAACAGCTCTTGTACTCACTTTCCTCACTTATCTAGAGGAAAATAGTTTTTTATTCATGCATGTCCAAGGGTCAGCTCCCAGTGTTCTCTCCTGTCTATCTGATGAATCTGGGCATCTTAGGGCAATGTTGAAATTGCCTCATGTACACAGACAACCCTCTCCTCCTACCACTCAACACTACAACCTGTGAGAGATGCACTTATCTAGCCAAACTGGAGGTAAAGCTCTATCCAATCAAGATTGAACTTGACAGTCATGAGGAGAAGGTAAACACTTGCACCACACCACACTCATCACATAGTCTCACTAAATCTAAATCCACACAAAGAAACACAAAAACATTCGCGGAGTCTCTCAATAATAATCTGCTCAAGCAACAAAGACCTCCAAAGCAAAAATGCAAGCAACCTCCACCCCCCAACACAAGCCAAATGACACATAGCATGCAGACTCGGTGTGCCACTCAACCACTGCCAATAAGGCAAAACAACATACCCAACACACTAGTAATAGGTGACTCTATAGTCAGGTACACTGATGTCCCACTCACCAGGCTAAACAAGGAAAAGGTTACTGTCAGCTGCCTGTCGGGTGCCAGGATCCGTCACATAACCCACGCACTCAAGTCACTCCACAACAAGTACAAATATGACTCTGTCATTGTCCATGTTGGTTTGAACGACCTGAGACATACCTCCCTGGACTACATGAAAAGAGACATGGAAGAGCTCTCCGATCTTGTAGCCCAGGTAGGTATGACCCTAGCCCTGAGTAGCATTTTGCCATCACCCAGAATGATGCCACATTACAAGGACAAAATGATTGACTTCAACAATTGGCTAAGCTTCTGGTGCCATTCTAAAGGGATCCAGTATCTGTCTGCCTGGGATGACATGGTCGACAGACCATGATGCTTTGCCAGAGATGGCCTGCACCTGTCACCCCTGGGATTCCGGATACTGGCTAAGATTTTTGCCACCCCTATAGTGCCTTTTTTTGGCAAGGTTCAAATGACAAATTCACCACTGTAACAGGAACAGGCAAGCAAAAACTGAGGAAGATGCTACTCAATGCTAGAAGTCTAAATCTCAAAATGCACTCACTCGAGGCACTCCTTAAAATGGAGAACATCAATATCTGTGCAGTGACTGAGACCTGGATCAAGGCTGCAGAGAGCACCCCTGCACTACCAGACTATAACTCATACCACACGTTTTGGCCATGTAACCTGGACCGGAACACCAAAGGTGGAGGTGTGTCCATATTCATTAAGGATAGCCACACCTCCAGGCTAGTTGCTCAGCATAATGCAGCTGAGGTTATCCAAGTGCAACTAACTCTGGGCAAAACTGCAATCCAAATTGTAGCTTGCTACAGGTCACCCACCATGCCCCAGGATTCCTACTCCTCTTTTCTTGATGTACTGGAAAATATTAGGGTTCAACCAAACACCCTAATAATGGGCGATTTCAACTACCCCACCATTAACTGGGAAAACTACCCATGTACCAACTCCTTTGCTCAACCCTTTCTGGAATTCATAAACTCCAATGCCCTGGATCAACTTAGCCACACCCCCACCAGGGGCAACAGTATCCTAGATCTAGTCATTACCAACATGAGTGACCAGTGTTCCACACCTGAACTCAACGCCTCATTGGTCTGATCCGACCATAAGCTAATTACCCTAGATATCCACATCCTGCCCCCACCCCCCATTAAGGAAACCATGGTAAAAAATTTCTCCAAAGCCAACTTCATGCTTCTTAAGACAGAAGTGGTGAACTTCATGACACCCATGCAGATGGACAATACAGTTACAACTACTGAATCCTACACAATTGCACTTTATAAGCACTTACATGAGTGCATGGATCATGCTATCCCAAACAGAACCAGGATGCTATCCTCCAAAAAAAGGAAGCCAATTTGGTGGTCCCCTGCCATAAACAAACTGTACAACAGAAGGAAGAAACTGTTGCAAAAGAGAGTAAAATCCCACGAGTGGAGGAGCTCCCTGGTCAGCCTCAGTAAGAAGCTGCAATCCCTGATAAAATCCTCCAAAGCTAGTTATGAAGACAAAATCACCACTGATTCTAAACACAGCCACAAAGCATTCTATAGCTATGTCAAGAATCTCAATGGCAACACTCAGATCTGCTCTGAGGTACAGCACAATAGCACTAAATATACAGACCCAACTGATGTTGCCAACATCCTGGCAGATAGATTCAGTGCTAACTTTACCCCCCTCTCACCCCCTAAAGTGCCCATCTCTATACCACAAGAATGCAAAGTTCCTAAATCACGGCTGCACAGGTAAAAAACACACTCTCCAAATCCAAGAACACAGCATGCATGGGACCAGACAACATCCCAGGCTGCGTTCTACTCAAACTACAGAACAAACAGGCACCCCACCTAAGTACCATGTTTAATCATAGCCTCACCCCCGGCTTTGTGCCTGCTGAATGGCGCATAGCAATGGTTATCCCACTCCACAAGGGGGGAGCCACCATGGACCCCGGGAACTACTGCCCCATTAGCCTGACAAGCCTGGTCTGCAAGGCCATGGAACGTATCATCATGGAACTTATAAACAAAGACATTGGTAATCTCCAAACTCAGGACCCCACCCAGTTCGGGTTTGTAAAAGGCAGATCATGTCTCCTAAACCTGATAGACTTCTTTGAAGCAATCACCAAAGCTGTAGACAAGGGTAAGGTGGTTCACACAGCCTATCTAGATCTTGCCAAGGCTTTCGACACCATCCCCCACTCTAGAATTATAGATAAACTCACTAAACTAGGTATAAATCCCTATGTCACAAGATGGGTTGCCAACTGGCTCACTGACAGAACCTACACTGTGAAAGTAGCAGACTCCAAATCCGACTTCAGACCAGTGACAAGTGGAGTACCACAGGGTTCAGTCCTGGGTCCTCTCCTGTTTGATATCTTCTTCTCTGAAGTACAGGCTAACACAAAAGGTCTTTGGCTAATGAAGTTCACAGATGACTGCAAACTAGGAGCCATAATCGAACCTCCTAATGATGTGGACATCCTAAAAAAGGGTCTCACTGAGACAGATCCCTGGTGTCAAAGCCATGGCCTCAAGCTCAATGCCAAAAAGTGCATTGTCATCCCCTTTGGTAAAAACTCTGTACCCATGAACTACAACATAGGCGGTAGTATACTTAACACTGAAAGTGTGATAAGAGACCTTGGGACACAGGTGGACAGTAGTCTCTCCTTTGATAATCACATCGCCACAGTAGTCAGGAAATCCTTCTATGTGGCACACCTCATCACAAAAGGTTTCTCATCCAGAAAAAAAGAGGTCATTGTTCCCCTCTACTCATCACTCATTAGACCCATTATAGACTGCAACACCCCTTTTGGTATGTACCTCACAAGACATCTACAACAACTGGAAAGGCCACAGAAATACCTCACAAAGAGGATTACCAGCCTCAAACAGATGCCCTACGCAGACCGTCTCAAAAAACTCCAGCTTTACGCCATCGCATATCACCTACTCAGAGGTGATCTCTGCCTAACATACAAAGCTATGTCAAACCCAGAGCTGTTGGACATGCTCCACTTAAAGAAATCCCAATCCCTCCGAGCTACACACTCTAGGGACCTAAACCTTGTCACCACAATAAACAAAACATGCTGGAGGGGTAGATTCCTGTCCCAGAGACTTCCCATACTCTGGAATAAACTACCTATCTATATCAAACAAAGCTCCTCATTAGCACTCTTCAAGAAAAATCTTGTTGATTGGATGGGAAATAGGAAATTCACCCCAGGGATCACCTCTGTGGCTCTGCTCGACAGTGGCACAGGAAAATAATTTTTTTGGGTGGCAAAAGCCAGGGTACCTTTTTGGCTGGGCTTGTATAGGCCCCAGGGCCGATAGCCAAGTACCTACTTATGAACCTATGAACCTAAGTATTGGTTTAGACATGCAATTTAAACAGATTACATAAAAACAAATTTATTATGCTATCAATGCAGGCTAAAATTGTTAGAAGTATGATAATAGTTTGATATGAAGCAAAGCATTAAGATAGTTAAGAGGTACAAAGAAGTTCTAAGTACTAGTTGGAAGTTAGTGAGAAGTAACTTTTTATGGTGGCCTATGCATGTGGTCACAGGAATAGATGTGATTATTGAGGTAATGGAGCTTTAGTGTAATTTTGAATGACTTTATTGAGTCTAATTGTGTAATAGAAGAAGGCAGAGCATTCCAAAGTTTGGCAATGGTATAGGCTTTGTCCTGCATGTTTGTTGGGTTTTGATATGCTTCGGAGCTATCTATTTGTGGACCTAAGATTTTGGGTTGGGGTGTATGTTTAAGTATAGTTTGAAGTGAGGGGCAGTAATTTGGGTTATAAAGTAATTTGTGGGTAAGAGTTAGTTGGGTGTAATGTAAGTAGTGAGGAATACAAACCAGTTTAAGTTTTTTTATGTCTAGGCAGTGATGGGTGCGAGTTGGCATGTTAGAGGTAAACTTAGCTATTTTGTAGTAGCATGACTGTAATTGTTGATAAGAGATGTATGCAGGTTAGTAAATATGGGGCTACCACAGAGGAGGGAAGGGAGTAGTAGACTGTTAGCCAATTTTAACTTGGTCGGTGTGTCTAAGTAAATGCCTATAGAGATTGCCTAGGTTAAAATTAGTCTTTTTAATTGAGTTGTGAATATGAAACTCAAAGGAGAGGTTATCATCAATTGTTATGCCCAGTAATTTTAATGTTTTTACTAGTTCAGTTTCAATATTGTTTTGAGTTAGAGGTTTGGATGAGAATATTAAGAGTTTTGTTTTTTGGGATTAGATGAGCATCATTTAGCCAGGAATCAGTAGATGCAAAGGCTTTTTGTGTTAGCTTTTGAAGATCAGGTAGATTATTGGAAGAAGTGATTATTTATAGTAGAATCATCAGTGTATTGGATTAGTATACTATGAAGGGATGCTTTATGGAGATTGTTAATGAATTTATTAAAAAGTAGTGGCCCAAGAATAGACCCCTGGGGAACTCCAGTATTATTGATTAGATTTTTGGATTGTTTCCTCTGCCATTTGACAGATTGTTTCCTGTTATATAGGTAATTGGAAAACCAATCCAGAGATTGTGGGGAGCAATTTAAGGAGTCTAGCTGTAATAATAGTTTGGGGTGTGATACTGTATCAAAAGCCTTAGAAAGTCAAGTAATATAACTGAAATTAGTAGACCAGCATCCAAGGCTTTGTTAACAGTATTGGTAAATGGAAGTAAGGCTGTGGTTGTGCTGAGTGCTGGGTGAAAGCCATGTTGGGTGAGTGCAAGTAGGTTGTTGTTGGTGAGATATTTTAGCAATTGAGAATGTATATACTTTTTTAGGATTTCAGATAGAGGTGAGAGCATAGAGATAGGCCGGTAATTAGAGAGGTCACTGGTGTTACCACTTTTATGTATATAATGGAGTTTTCCATAGTTGTGGAACATATGATGCAGAGATAGATCAATTTATGAGAATGCTGACAGGATGTGCAATAGCATCAGCAGCGTGTTTTAGGTATTCTGCTGGAAGTCTATCAGCAGAGGAGGAGCATGGTTTTAGTTTTGTTATAAGTTTTGAGAGTGAGGTCAGGAAGGTAAAAAGGTTAGCCTGGAGTGAAGGGGGAGGAGAGCTTGAGAGGTATGAGTGGAAGAGTGCAGTTGCATTTCCTGTTTAGGTAGAGGTAGGAATGAAGTTGAGTTTTGAAGTTATTATGGTTGTTACAGGTCCTTAGAGAGGAGGGCAGAGCATTCCATTTTTTTTGCTAGGGTAAAGGATAAGAGAAGCTGACCATCTGGGTGCTTGGGTTTTTGGACGGTGTTCAGGTTTTGGTGAGAAGATCTAAGGGGTCTGAGGGGGGTATATGGTTGTAGTATATTGGATAGTGCAGGGCAGTTAGTTGGTTGGAACAATAATTTGTGGGCTGTGGTTATTTGGTGAAAGTCAAGTAGGTTGGGGAGTTCAAGCCAGTTTAAAGAGTGAAGGGAGGTGCAGTGATGAGAGGAGGATTTGGCATTGGTAGCACATCTGGAGATTTTGTTGTAACATACTTCCAGTTTGGAGGTAAGTGTGGAAGATAAATTAGTGAGCAGAGGAGTTCCATACATAAGAGAGGGAAGGAAATAGGTAGAGGCAAGAGTTAGTCTGGTGGAAGGAAAGAGGAAGTGGTTGTTTCTGTAAAGTAGGCCAAGTTTTATGTGTGTTTTCTTGATGTTTAGCTGGATATGAGTGTTAAATTTTAGTTGATTGTCAATTGTGACGCCAAGAAGTTTGGCAGAGGGTACGATCTCGATAGTGGAGTTGTTAAGGGGTTTTATTTTTACGCTATTCTTTCCAGGCATGGTCCCTAGCAGTGCGCATCTGTTTGGTATGTTTTGATAGCCAAGGGGCATGGTTATGCTTCATTCTTTTAGTGCGTATAGGGGCAAGACTGTTGAGAGTACTAAGAAAGACATTATTGAAGTAGTTTACTGCTTCAACCAGTGGTAGTAGCTTAGCTGGGTGCTAATTGTGGGCTTGTCAAGTTTTGGCTAAAATTGGCAAGATTTCTGGTTGTTCTGTAGGTATGGGCTTTGGATATTTGTGTCTGGGTTCTATACGTAAATGCAGTTAGATGGCCACTAGAGATGTTATGGAGTGTTCCGGTATAGGCATATTTTTGTGTGTCTGAGATGAGTATCCAGTCTAGGGTTGACTCAGTTTTTGTTTACTATACGTGTGTGGTCTGTAATTAGCTGAGCATTTTTATATATGTATTTTTATATGTATTTTTATATAGGTTTATATTATTTGAAGGGGAATTGGTGGTGATGATGGTTTGCCAATTTATATCTAGTATCACCTAGAATGATAGTTTTGTTAGATATGTTTTGGGTTGTCCAGGATAGAAGATCTTCTAGAATAGGTATGTTTTGGCCTGGGAGAATATAAAGTACAACAATGCATAATAGTTTTCTAATGTTAATATTTAACATTACTACTGTTTTGTAACATTTTATAATAAATAATAAAGTAGTAAACATAAGAATGCTAAATATCTGAGTTTAATAAACATCAAAGTTTCAGTCACAGAAGAAATAAAAATAACAGTTGGACAGATTCAAACAGATGCAGAAAAACAATACTCAACTAATCTCACTGTATTTCCTAACTATCTAAAGAATAACTGTTCCCAAGCTTAATTAATACAGCAAGACAAGATTAGATGCTGAGATGCGTACTTCCACAAGGCAAGGTGATGAGTTTCCAACTAACTGAACTGTGATAACTGCCATATATTTTTATATCAGGTTCCTAGGAAAACAAAACAAAACAAGCAGCTGTGTGAGTTCCATCCTCTCAGTGCATCTGTATCTACAAGTCAGTGTGATAGTCAAGTGACACAAACTTATTTACAAAACTCCAACGAACTATGCTGGCATATGGTTCACATGCACTGCACTATTCTCCCTGGCACACACGGCAATACCTCACATCATCACATCAGTTATAAATTCTAAGATTTTACAGAGGTGGAAGTTACTAAAGAGAAAGCCCAAGTGCAACTTTATGGATAGTACATGTAGCAGTTGTGTATCAAAATTGTTTTGTCATTTCAGTGAGAGGTTGAGAGTATTCTGTTTAAGGAGAGTATTTGGAGAGTATCATACAGTGAACACAAGTCTTAAACTTGTGATGAACAAATGCAGGACCAGAACTGGTTAATATGTTGTTTAAGCAGTGATTTAAAACTACTCAGTTTCTTGGAGAGTTATATTTATGTGGTGATACTGTTCCAGAGTTTAGCAAAGTACTGGGAGTAGGACAAGTCTCCTGCAACATTATTTGACTTATTTGTCTTCTTCTTCTTTTGTCTGCTCCCGTTAGGGGTCACCACAGCGGATCAACTGTTTCCATTTCTTCCTGTCCTCTGCATCTTGCTCTGTCACACCAACCACCTGCATGTCCTCTCTCACCACATCCATAAACCTTATCTTAGGCCTTCCTCTTTTCCTGTCACCTGGCAGCTTCATCCTTAACATCTTTTTCCCAATATACTTTGCATCCCTCCTTAGCACATGTCCAAACCAACGTAATCTTGCCTCTCTGGCTTTGTCTCCAAACCTTCCAACCTGGGCTGACCCTCTAATATACTTATTCTTAATCCTGCCCATCTTCGTCACACCCAGTGCAAATCTTAACATCTTCAACTCTGCCACGTCAAGCTCTGACTCCTGCCTTTTTGTCAATGCCACTGTCTCCAACCCATATAACATAGCTGGTCTCACTACCCTCTTGTAGACCTTCCCTTTCACTCTTACTGGTACTCATCTGTCACAAATCACTCCTGACACTCTTCTCCACCCACTCCATCCTGCCTGTACTCTCTTCTTCACCTCACTTCCACACTCACCATTACTCTGAACTGTTGATCCCAAGTATTTAAACTCGTCCACCTTCGCCACCTCTACTCCCTGCATCTTCACCATTCCTCTATCCTCCCTCTCATTCACACACATATATTCTGTCTTAGTCCTGCTGACCTTCATTCCTCTTCTCTCTAGAGCATATCTCCACCTCTCCAGGGTCTCCTCCACCTGTTACCTACTCTCACTACAGATCACAATGTCATCTGCAAACATCATAGTCCACGGGGACTCCTGTCTGATCTCATCTGTCAACCTGTCCATCACCATTGCAAATAAGAAAGGGCTCAGAGCTGATCCTTGATGTAATCTCACCTCCACCTTAAATGCATCTGTCACTCCCACCACAGACCTCACCACTGCCACACTACCCTCGTACTCGTATATATCCTGTATCACTCTTACATACTTCTCTGACACTCCCGACATCCTCATACAGTACCACAACTCCTCTCTAGGCACCATGTCATATGCTTTATCTAAGTCCACAAAGACACAATGCAACTCCTTCTGACCTTCTCTGTACTTCTCCATTAACACTCTCAGAGCAAACATCGCATCTGTAGTGCTCTTTCCTGGCATGAAACCATACTGCTGATCACTAATCATCACCTCCCTTCTTAACCTAGCTTCCACTACTCTTTCCCATAACTTCATGCTGTGACTGATCAATTTAATCCCTCTGTAGTTACTACAGCTCTGCACATCACCCTTATTGTTAAAAATCGGTACCAAAACACTTTTTCTCCATTCCTCAGGCATCCTCTCACTTTCCAAGATTTCATTAAACAATCTAGTTAAAAACTCCACTGCCATTTCACCTAAACACCTCCATGCTTCCACAGGTATGTCATCTGGACCAACAGCCTTCCATTCTTCATCCTCTTCATAGATATCCTTACTTCCTCCTTGCTAATCCACTGCACTTCATGATTCACTATCCGCACATCATTCAACCTTCTCTCCCTCACATTCTCTTCACTCATCAGCTCCTCAAAGTACTCTTTCCATCTGCTCAACACACTCTCCTCACTTGTTAGTGCGTTTCCCTCATTATCCTTTATCACCCTTACCTGCTGCACATCTTTACTAGCTCGGTCCCTCTGTCTAGCCAATCAGTACAGATCCTTTTCTCCCTCCTTGGTGTCCAACCTTTCATACAACTCTTCATATGCCTTATCCTTAGCCTTCTCCACCTCTCTCTTTGCCATGCACCTCATCTCCTTATACTCTTGTTTACTTTCTTCATCTCTCTGATAATCCCACTTCTTCTTCGCCAACCTCTTTCTCTGTATACTTTCCTGTACTTCTTCATTCTACCACCAGGTCTCTTTGTCCTCCTGCCTCTTTCCAGATGTCACACCAAGCACCTTTCTAGCCATCTCTCTTACTAGCTCTGCTATAGTTGCCCAGCTATTCGATAACTCTTCACTGCCACTCAGTGCCTGTCTTAACTCTTCCCTGAACATCACCTCACAATTACCCTTTTTAAATTTCCACCATTTGATCCCTGGTGCTGCCCTCACACTCCTCCTCCTCTTCTTGATCACCAATGTCATCCTACAAGCCACCATCCTATGCTGCCTAACTACACTTTCCCCTGCCACCACTTTACAGTCTCCAATCTCCTTCAGACTGGCCCTTCTACATAAGATATAATCCACATGTGTGTATCTTCCTCCACTCTTGTATGTCACCCTATGCTCCTTCCTCTTGTTAAAATACATATTCATCACAGCCATGTCCATCTTTTTCGCAAAATCCACTACCATCTGACCTTCTGCATTCCTTTCCTTAACACCATACCTACCCATCACTTCCTCATCCCCTCTGTTCCCTTCACCAACATGCCCATTGAAGTCTGCTCCAATCACCAGTCTCTCACCCTTGGGTACAGTCATCACCACTTCATCCAACTCACTCCAAAATTTTTCTTTCTCATCCATCGCACACCCAGCTTGTGGAGCATATGCACTAACAACATTCATCATTACACCATCAATTTCCAGCTTCATAAACATCACTCTATCCGACACTCTTTTCACCTCCAAAACACTCTTAGCATACTGTTCCTTCAGGATAACCCCTATACCATTTCTCCTCCCATTCACACCATGATAAAACAATTTGAACCAGCCTCCAATACACCTAGCCTTGCTCCCCTTCTATCTGGTCTCTTGCACACACAATATACCAACTTTCTTTCAGTCCATCATATCAGCTAGCTCTGTCCCTAAACCAGTCATACTGCCAACATTCAAAGTTCCAGTCCTCACTGTCACAGTCCTAGCCTTTATCTGCCATCAGGCATGCCTTCCCCCTCTTCTCCTCCTTCGACCAACAGTAGCCCAATTTCCACCAGCACCCTGTTGGCCAACAGTACTGGTGGCGGTTGTTGTTAACCCGGGCCTCGACCGATCCAGTATGTATATCTGTACTGTTGTCCGCATGTATGATTTGGCAAAATTTTACGCCAGATGCCCTTCCTGATGCAACCCTCCCCATTTATCCGGGCTTGGGACCGGCACAAAGAAATGTACTGGCTTGTGCATCCCCAGTGGCTGGGTTATTTGACTTATTTGTAAGTAATAAGAATTTGTTACTAGAGTGGCGGTCCCTTGCTGGACAATAGGGCAGTAATAAGTTTTGTAGTGCAGGGCATTTTTCTGGATAATGAATGAGTTTGTGTGCTGTCATTGTGATTATGTTAGGCAGTTGGGTAATTCAAGCCAGTTTAATTGCTTTAAGCTATGAAGTGGACTCATTTCATTGCTGTAAGCTATGACAATGGTGGGTCCTATGAGGAAGACTGTTAGCAAATTTAGATATTTTATTGTAGCAGGACAAAACCAACAGGCACTCCAAAGTCCAAAACTCGATTCCACTCTAGATATAAAGTCCAACTAGGTAGAAGTGTAAAAAGGCAGATTTATTTTTAAGCCGTTAAAACTATATGCTTTTCATCGGCTCACAGTCCAACTTCTTCAGAAAGTACAACCAAGCAAACAGTGCCTCCCCCTCATCAGGACATTTAAACAACTCACTGATTGAGAATAATGAATCACATGTTTGAAACTCCTCAGGTTTAAAGCCCCAGCACTAGAAAAAGTATTAGAAATACAATGAATAACTAAATGCTTATGAAAAGATGGTGCAAAACTAAATGTTAAAAACATCTCACAGAAAAAACAAATTACTAAATGGCAATGTATATATACACACTTATAAAATTTAAACAACCTATAAAAATAAATAAAATAAATTCTAACAACTGTAAAATGCACCCACTGCCAAGTGGGGAACTGAGGATAAAAGAAAACAACACTACCAGTTACTATCATACCTCAACAAAATTAATAACCTCACATTGGAAAGCGGAATCATGCTCTCCATTGAAAATTGATACAGCTAAATTCTGTATCAACAATATCCCAAATCTGTAATAGATGATAATGTTTCTTAAGACATGTGCGTAGCCTGTCCTAATGCTGCTACTCTATGGCCGGTATATGTTATCAACATGGCGGTATAGAGGATACACGCTCTCGGTTAAAAATTGATACAGCTGAATTCTGTGTCAACGGTATCCCGAATCTACAATGAATGGTAATGTTTCTCAAAACATATATATAGCTTATCTTGATGCTGCTACCCTGTGACAGATATGTATTACCAACACAGCGGTGTAGCTGGTATCTTCTAACCATAGTTTTACATTCAGCGTCATAGATCAAGTCAGCTCCAACCCGAGGGGAGGTCACACCCCCTTGTATTTAGAAAGTAGAGAACTTTGGTGGCAACTCAAGTTGGATGCATGTCATGTGCCTGGTCTTAATGGTTCCTTGAATCTGGCTTGCTTATTGAAGTTAAAGAGGCTTAAGAGGTGATCTGTTGAAACCCCAACTTTACATTTAGGGGGTCTATATGTATTTTACATATTTTTGAAAGTTAGTCTCTTTACCATTTTTATGTACTTTGAGTATTATATGAGATATTTTGTGTTTATGTTACCCTAGTTGATGTCTTCCATCAGTAGTAGTATTTATGTTTTCAGTATATACTTCACAGACAAGGTGCGACCACACGTATCCGTGTGTTTTAGGGTTTTGTGAGGGGGTCACATGGATCCTGTAGTTTTGTTTGAGTATCCCTATATAGTACTTTTTTCTAATAAGTAGTCATATCAGCACTACAGTATAATATCTTAGAGGTCAGCATAAACCTGTTCCAATTTCAAACTTGCCAGATCAGTATTGCACTTATTATCATTCACTAAGTTTGAACAGACGCCCACTGGATTAGCATCGAACAACTGGGCGATTAGAAGGTACTGGTTATACGGCAGGGAGTATGGAATAGAGCTGATAGTTGGGTCCGCTTTTGTCGGATTATGCCTCTGGGGACCGGTGTCATACCCAGTGTCATCCAGGCAGACTGATGAGTAGTCCAACAAATCAGCATAGATGAGGGTGAGGGCTAGAGGGTATCAGTTTTCTAGCTGATGGTCCAACATTTCGGAACAGGGTGGCAGTTAGAAGATACCAGCTACACTGCCATGTTGGTAGTACATATCTGTCACAGGGCAGCAGCATCAAGATAAGCTATATATATGTTTTGAGAAACATTACCATTCATTGTAGATTTGTGATACCGTTGACCCAGAATTCAGCTGTATCAATTTTTAATGGAGAGCGTGTATTCCCTATACCGTTGTGTTGGTAACATTTACTGGCCATAGAGTAGCAGCATTAGGACAGGCTATGCACATGTCTTGAGAAACATTATCATCTATTACAGATTTGGGATATTGTTGATACAGAATTTAGCTGTATCAATTTTCAACGGAGAGCATGATTCCGCTTTCCAATGTGAGGTTATTAATTTTGTTGGGGTATGATAGTAACTGGTAGTGTTGTTTTCTTTTATCCTCAGTTCCCCACTTGGCAGTGGGTGTATTTTACAGTTGTTAGAATTTATTTTATTTATTTTTATAGGTTGTTTAAATTTTATAAGTGTGTATATATACATTGCCATTTAGTAATTCGTTTTTTTCTGTGAGATATTTTTAACATTTAGTTTAGTTTTAATGTTTGGTTTTGCACCATCTTTTCATAAGCATTTAGTTATTCATTGTATTTCTAATACTTTTTCTAGTGCTGGGGCTTTAAACCTGAGGAATTTCAAACATGTGATTCGTTATTCTCAATCAGTGAGTTGTTTAAATGTCTTGTTGAGGGGGAGGCACTGTTTGCCTGTTTGTACTTTCTGAAGAAGTCGGACTGTGAGCCGACGAAAAGCGTATGGTTTTAACGGCTTAAAAATAAATCTGCCTTTTTACACTTTATATCTAGAGTGGAATCGAGTTTTGGACTCTGGAGTGCCTGTTGGTTTTGTATAGCGTTTTCTAGTTTTTCCTGGTTTGTTAGTTATTGTAGCAGGAGGCAAGATTATTATCGTACTGCTGACATGGGAAGAGTGGAAGTCATGATGGGCAGGGAATATAAGGCAGTAATGTAACAAGATGAGAGGATGAAATAATTCAAAAGGTAGAGTACAGTTCAGTTTTACAATATAAAAAGGTAATTATTGCATATTTGTACTTGTGTAACTTTCATGACTTCAACAGTAGGTAAACTTACAAAATGGATTTTTTAACTGATGGCTCATGTCTCAGAAGAGTCTCTGGAATTCCTAAAACATGGAACGGTGCAGTTAGGTTGTTGTTTTAGACTGCAATCAGCTAGTTAATTGTTGGAGGCAAACTGTGAAGCCAAAAAACAGTAATTCATTGTTAGGAAAGCTTAGATATTTAACTACTCTGGAAGCCAACGAGAGTTCTATGTTCTGATGATATGGAAACTAATTTAGTAGTCATGTATTATAGGAATATATTCAGGGAAACCAGCAGCTTGCCTTGTGTGCGTCTGTGCGTGCGCACGCGCACACACACACACACACACACACACACACACACACACACACACACACACACACACACACACACACACACACAAACACACACACACATGTGCGCACGCGCGCACATGCGCACACACGCACGCGCAGACACACACACACACACACACACACACACACACACACACACACACACACACACACACACACAGTACCTGTAACTTAATGAATAAAACTGTGGAATAATGCACTTGGGGGTTTTTAAAAATATACAGTGTGAGTGAAAAGCAGACAGATAGGAGTAGGAAATGGATTTAGAACTAATAATCAGCCCTAATGCTGATTTGTTCCATACACTTTGAAAGTGTAGTGGTGAAGGCAAGTAGGATGCAATTATGTATAGTAAGGATTCCACTGATGGTGAAGTTATCCTTCTTTTTTAAGAAATTGATAAGGCATGTTCTGGGAGTACATGGCATGAGAAGTGATTCCCACAGAGGCTGAGCTCATCTTTCTTTTTGGGAAGATCTCCCAGACAGGCTGAGCTTTGTATTCAGTAGCATCTTGGTTAGGACACCTCAGGAGTACCTGGTAAACTTCTTCTAGAGATAATGAGGTCATGATGAATTTGTACAGTGTAATGTTAAGGCCACATCTGGAATGATGCATGCAGTTTGGGAGATCCACAGGATAAGGAGTAGCTTTATAAGGTGTTGACATCACCCTACCTTTGTATAGGATATTGGGAAAGTCATGTCTGAAGTACTCTGTACAGCTCTGGAAATCATGCAAATCAAGGAATTTTAAATGAGGAGAAACCATGGAAGCCAAAGTTATGAAAAGAGTGAAAGGAATGGAGGAGATGGTCACATGAAGGTCTATACATTCAAACAAGGACCAGAAAGGGGTATGTGATTTAGGTGCATTGATTTCAAGCTGGTGGAAGATATGGAGTTTAAATGAAAGGACAGAGGGAAAAGGAACATGGAATGCAGCTGCAAGAGGGCACTTCAACATTTGAGCAAACTTTACTTCATGGACAGTACTCTGCCTGTGGATTTGTTACACTGTAAGTCATTAGAGGGGTTAAGAATAAAGTAATTTTGTCTGAATAATGTTTTGTTTGTTTCAATAACGTTTTTTTTTTTGCGGAATGTAAGAAGAGTATAACACATTATAAAATCCAGTATACACAGGCATAGTTTTGGGATCACACCAGGTCTACAGAAGTGCCAATGTTCAGGTGAGTGGTTAGCTTTATATACAGACTTTGGCTTGGAAATAAGAAACATCACAGTAGAAAAGCAAATATACAAACTGCTGTGTAAAATCCACATCTGCTGCCATTACCTTCTTACAGGTCTTCAGTCAAACAGGTCATTTCACCCTTTATTATAGTTCTTCATCTTGATATGACATTCTTATTAGGGTAACACGCCATTATGTCTTGCATGTGTCTTCTAAGGAAAGCATCTTCCTATATAAGTACTGCACAGGCTGATATGGATATAGCTGCAAGTTTATGTCACATTATAGTGTGGTATCTATTCCCATTTTACCATTACTGCACAAACAAATGGCTGCACCCAATGTAAACATGCTAGGAAAAAAACATTTTTATGCACACTATTCTTTCACTAGTTTCTGTCTATACTATTTTACATTTATTTGTGCTGAATATACTCTTACCCATTGTCTTGGCTATTTTTGTTCTACTCTTTCCTTATCTATAAGCTCATATATTATGGTGTTTACACATTACAGATGATTTTATCTAGCATCTTGAAGACCTCTTCAACATACTGTCAATCATGCCTGACCTATTGCCCCAGGACATTATGATGCTGCAGGTCATCTTGTTTTCTCCAGCTCTGCCTTAACTAAACTATATTACTTTTACCTTAATTATCTTAATTTAACCTTCCTCTTGAAGATGTACAATTTATTTCTAGATGCAGTAATTACTACAAATTACTCTAATGGAAGGAGCATACCAAGTTCAGCACTGCCATGTTGTTATTACTCTATTATCTTTCACTCCCCATGATTTCAGTAAATTTGACCTGTCTGTCTATGCTGTCATGGCTATCACCAAGCATTTCAAAAAGAACTCATCAGAAAAAAACAGCAAAATAGCCAAGGCTGTTACAGAAACAACAAAATAACCAAGGCTCTCACACTTTTCATTTTAGTTCATATAATTTGGAAAAATATTGTCATGAAACAAAATTCATTTTTTGTTTTCTTTCCTTTCCGATCTTGACATTTAAAGCACATTTATTACATATGGCATCTAAGCATCTACATTTACTTTTGACTCACTTCACTTTCTTCAACATTATCACTAAATAGTATCTCTCTCCATTCTTATGATAACATTTTTATAGTAATTGTTTCCTCTTCTCCAACTAGTGCATTACATGTTTAAATTTCCAATTTGTATATCATTATATCATAAAAATGTCTCAATTTCTGTGCTACTGACACCTTCACTGATAGTAACAGTACCACATACAAATTGTATTCATTTACTCCTTCACACTGGTTTTACACACATAGTACCACATACAAATTGTGTTCATTTACTCCTTCACACTGGTTTTATACACACAGTGCCACATACAAATTGTATTAATTTACTCCTTCACAATGGTTTTACACACATAGTACCACATACAAACTGTGTTCATTTACTCCTTCACACTGGTTTTATACATACAGCACCACTTACAAATTGTATTAATTTAGTCCTGTACACTGGTTTTACACAAACAGTTTAAAAACAAATTGTATTCCTTTATTCCTTCACACTCGTTTTACACACCCAGTACAACACACAGATTGCATCAATTTACTCCTTCACACTGGTTTTACACATCTAGTACCACACACAGATTGTATCAATTTACTCCTTCACACTGGTTTTATACATCCAGTACCACACAAAGATTGTATTAATTTACTCTTTCACACTGGTTTTACACATCCAGTACCACACAAAGATTGTATTAATTTACTACTTCACACTGGTTTTAAACACCAGGTACAACACAAAGATTGTATTAATTTACTCTTTCACCCTGGTTTTACACATCCAGTACCACACAAAGATTGTATTAATTTACTACTTCACACTGGTTTTACACACCAGGTAACACACAAAGATTGTATTAATTTACTGATTCACACTGGTTTTACACATCCAGTCCCACACAAAGATTGTATTAATTTACTCTTTCACACTGGTTTTACACATCCAGTACCACACAAAGATTGTATTAATTTACTCTTTCACACTAGTTTTACACATACAGTACCACACAAAGATTGTATTAATTTACTCTTTCACACTGGTTGTACATATCCAGTACCACACAAAGAATGTATTAATTTACTCTTTCACACTAGTTTTACACATACAGTACCACATAAAGATTATATTAATTTACTCTTTCACAATGGTTTTACACATCCAGTACCACACAAAGATTGTATTCATTTATTCTTTCACACTAGTTTTACACATCCAGTACCACAAGGAGATTGCATTAATTTACTCTTTCACACTGGTTTTACACATCCAGTACCACACAGAGATTGTATTAATTTACTCTTTCACACTGGTTTTACACATCCAGTACCACACAAAGATTGTATTAATTTACTCTTTCACACTGGTTTTACACATCCAGTACCACACAGAGATTGTATTAATTTACTCTTTCACACTGGTTTTACACATCCAGTACCACACAGAGATTGTATTAATTTACTCTTTCACACTGGTTTTACACACCAGGTACCACACAGAGATTGTATTAATTTACTACTTCACACTGGTTTTACACATTCAGTACCACACAAAGATTGTATTAATTTACTCTTTCACACTGGTTTCACACATCCAGTACCACACAAAGATTGTATTAATTTACTCTTTCACACTGGTTTTACACATCCAGTACCACACAAAAATTGTATTAATTTACTCTTTCACACTGGTTTTACACATCCAGTACCACACAAAGATTGTATTAATTTACTCTTTCACACTGGTTTTACACATCTAGTACCACACAAAGATTGTATTAATTTACTCTTTCACACTGGTTTTACACATCCAGTACCACACAAAGATTGTATTAATTTACTCTTTCACACTGGTTGTACACATCGAGTACCACACAGAGATTGTATTCATTTACTCTTTCACACTGGTTTTACACATCCAGTACCACAAAAATATTATATTAATTTACTCTTTCACACTGGTTTTACACATCCAGTACCACACAGAGATTGTATTCATTTACTCTTTTACACTGGTTTTACATATCCAGTACCACAAAGAGATTGTATTAATTTACTCTTTCACACGGGTTTTACACATCCAGTACCACACAAAGATTGTATTAATTTACTCTTTCACACTGGTTTTACACATCCAGTACCACACAAAGATTGTATTAATTTACTCTTTCACACTGGTTTTACACATCCAGTACCACACAGAGATTGTATTCATTTACTCTTTCACACTGGTTTTACACATCCAGTACCACAAAAATATTATATTAATTTACTCTTTCACACTGGTTTTACACATCCAGTACCACACAGAGATTGTATTCATTTACTCTTTTACACTGGTTTTACACATCCAGTACCACAAAGAGATTGTATTAATTTACTCTTTCACACGGGTTTTACACATCCAGTACCACACAAAGATTGTATTAATTTACTCTTTCACACTGGTTTTACACATCCAGTACCACACAGAGATTGTATTAATTTACTCTTTCACAGTGGTTTTACACACCAGGTACCACACAAAGATTGTATTAATTTACTCATTCACACTGGTTTTACACATCCAGTACCTCACAAAGATTGTATTAATTTACTCTTTCACACTTGTTTTACACATCCAGTACCACACAAAGATTGTATTAATTTACTCTTTCACACTGGTTTTACACATCCAGTACCTCACAAAGATTATATTAATCTACTCTTTCACACTGGTTTTACACATCCAGTACCTCACAAAGATTGTATTAATTTACTCTTTCACACTGGTTTTACACATCCAGTACCACACAAAAATTATATTAATTTACTCTTTCATACTGGTTTTACACATCCAGTACCACAAAGAGATTGTATTCATTTAGTCTTTCACACTGGTTTTACACATCCAGTGCCACACAGAGATTGTATTAATTTACTCTTTCACATTGGTTTTACACATCCAATACCACACAAAGGTTGTATTAATTTACTCTTTCACACTGGTTTTACACATCCAGTACCATAAAAAGATTGTATTAATTTACTCTTTCACACTGGTTTTACACATCCAGTACCACACAAAGATTGTATTAATTTACTCTTTCATACTGGTTTTACACATCCAGTACCACATAAAGATTATATTAATTTACTCTTTCACACTGGTTTTGCACATCCAATACCACACAAAGATTGTTGTAATTTACTCTTTCACACTGGTTTTACACATCCAGTACCACACAAAGATTGTATTAATGTACTCTTTCACACTGGTTTTACATATCCAGTACCACACAAAAATTGTATTCATTTACTCTTTCACACTGGTTTTACACATCCAGTACAATACAACGATTGTATTAATTTACTCTTTCACACTGGTTTTACACATCCAGTACCACACAAAGATTGTATTAATTTACTCTCTCACACTTGTTTTACACATCCAGTACCACACAAAGATTGTATTAATTTACTCTTTCAGACTGGTTTTACACATCCAGTACCACACAAAGATTATATTAATTTACTCTTTCACACTGGTTTTCCACATCCAGTACCACATAAAGATTGTATTAATTTACTCTTTCACACTGGTTTTACACATCCAGTACCACACAAAGATTGTATTAATTTACTCTTTCACACTGGTTTTACACATCCAGTACCACACAAAGATTGTATTAATTTACTCTTTCACACTTCTTTTACACATCCAGTACCACACAAAGATTGTATTAATTTACTCTTTCACACTGGTTTTTCACATCCAGTACCACATAAAGATTGTATTAATTTACTCTTTCATACTGGTTTTACACATCCAGTACCACACAAAGATTGTATTAATTTACTCTTTCACACTGGTTTTCCACATCCAGTACCACACAAAGATTGTATTAATTTACTCTTTCACACTGGTTTTACACATCCAGTACCACACAAAGATTATATTAGTTTACTCTTTCACACTGGTTTTACACATCCAGTACCACAAAGAGATTGTATTCATTTACTCTTTCACACTGGTTTTACACATCCAGTGCCACACAGAGATTGTATTAATTTACTCTTTCACATTGGTTTTACACATCCAGTACCAAACAAAGATTGTATTAATTTACTTATTCATACTGGTTTTACACATCCAGTACCACACAAAGATTATATTAATGTACTCTTTCACACTGGTTTTACACATCCAGTACCACACAAAGATTGTATTCATTTACTCTTTCACACTAGTTTTCCACATCCAGTACCACACAAAGATTGTATTAATTTACTCTTTCACACTGGTTTTACACATCCAGTACCACACAAAGATTGTATTAATTTACTCTTTCACACTGGTTTTACACATCGAGTACCACACAAAGATTGTATTAATTTACTCTTTCACACTTGTTTTACACATCCAGTACCACACAAAGATTGTATTAATTTACTCTTTCACACTGGTTTTACACATCCAGTACCACACAAAGATTGTATTTATTTACTCTTTCATACTGGTTTTACACATCCAGTACCACACAAAGATTATATTAATGTACTCTTTCACACTGTAGTGTGGTCCCTTGTCCGGTATAGCTCTCGAGCGTGATTGTGCAACAGTTAATGACCTTAAGGTTAGGGTGCGGGTTAAGGTAAATGCATATGTATGAAAGTGTTTACTATTTTATATTTTGTATTAAATGTATGGTTGAGTTACGTGTGTATGTGTTTTCAGTTGTTTACTTTTGCTTTGGGGGTAGAATTAGGGTTAAGGTAAGTGTGTATGTGTTTGGTTCTGTTTATGTAAATGTGTGAGAGTTACTGACCTTAGGGTTAGGGTGCGGGTTAAGGTAAGTGCATATGGTTTAAAATGTTTGCTGTTTTTTTTTTTTCGTTAAATGTATGCTTGGGTTATGTGCATATGTGCATTTAGTTGTTTGCTGGTTTTTGGGGTGTATAATTAGGATTGGGTATGTGTGTATGTGTTTGGAGGTGTGTAATGTGTTTTTTTTTTTTTTTTGCAGGGGTTGGAACAGCAATTTCTTTCCCTAGGAAAGAAATCACTGTTCTTTGGATTCGACATTTTCAGCTTTTGCTGAAAATGTGTCGATGTAACATTGTTCGCTGTTTTAAGCGTTCGATGTTGCAATATAGACCCAGTTTAGCACATACAGTACCACACAAAAGATTGTATTAATTTACTCTTTCACACTGGTTTTACACATCCAGTACCACACAAACATTGTAGTAATTTACTCTTTCACATTGGTTTTAAACACACAGTACAATATGCAAACTGTATTAATTTATTCCTTCACACTCTTTTTACACCCACAGTACCACACACAACTTGTATTAATTTACTTCTTCAAACTGGCTTTACACACCCAGTACCACATACAGATTATATCAATTTACTCCTTCACATTGGTGTTACACATACAGCACCACACACAAATTGTATCAATTTACTCCTTCATGCTGGTTTTACACACTGAGTAACACAGATTGTATTGATTTTCTCTGTCACACTGGTTTTACACATAGTATCATATACAAATGGTATTCATTAACTCCTTCACCCTGTTTTTAAATACACTGTACTTCATACAAATTGTATTCATTTAGTCCATCACACTGGTTTTGCATACACACACAGTACCACATACAGATTGTATTAATTTAGTCATTCACACTGGTTTTACACACACATTATGACATAGAGTTTGTATTAATTTAGTGCTTCACACTGGTTTTAAACACATAGTACCACATGCAAGTTGTATTCTTACTCCTTCATACTGGTTTTACATACAAAGTATCACATACAAATTGTATTCATTTATCCCTTCACACTTGTTTTATGCACACAGTACCACATGCAAATTCTATTGATTTACTCCTTCACACTGGTTTTACACACCAAGTAACACAAGCGGATTGCATTAATTTACTCTGTCATTCTGGTTTTATGCACACAGTACCACATACAAATTGGATTCATTTACTTTTTCATTCTGGTTTTATGCACACAGTACCACATACAAATTGTATTAATTTAATAATTTAAACTTATTTTACACAGAGAAACTGTATTAATTTGTCCTTCACACTGGTATTACCCACACAGTACCACATATACATTGTATTAATTTGCTTTCTCACACTGTATTTCCACACAGAGTACCACTTACAAATGATATTATTGTAATCCCTCACATTGTTTTACAGACACTGTACCAAATACAAACTGCAGCAATGTACTCCTTTGTACTGGATTTACACACACTGTACCACAAACAAATTGTATCATTTACTCCTTTACAACTGTTTTACGCAAACAGTAGCATGTGCAACCTATATTCATTTAGTCCTGCACACTGGTTTTACACACACAGTGCCAAGTACAAACTGTATTTATTCACTCCTTCGCACTGGATTTACACATTTTCTGTCCTCATACCTGTTGACCATGAATCCCCCCACAGTCAGACATAGTCTTTTTATTTCCTGACACTTGCAGGCTACTGTCAGGTGATAGTATAACAATCTTAATACTAGCTCAGTAGGCAATGCGTTTATATCACTGTGTGTCCTGTGAGGGGACACGGCAATGCACAAATGCCTCTACACCCTTCCTCCTCTGCCAGTTCTATCAGTCACTTGAATGGCTTATCAAACTTAGGTCACCTGGACCATAGCTATGGCTTTATCACTGTAAGTGACTAGAGCTGTCCTTCTCCCAATCTTAAGCTACATTTGTAACTAAAAAATTAAGTTAACATTGTTTTGTCCAAATAATAGCTTATTTATAGCAATAGTTTCAATATTTAACACTGCATTACCCGCTCTTTTGTTGGAATTACTGTAGTAAAGCATTTTGGATTGAGTGTAATAACTAAATAGTACATTTCTTATCACACTGGAACACTGTAGCAAAGTAACTGCTCCATAACACAGGGAGTGCATTGGATTACATCTATATCATAGCCATATCCTATTCATTTTTGAGTAAAGTAAATGTGTGGCTCAAATTAAATACCGTTGCTCACTGTGCAGTATTACTCCTAGTTCAGACAACTAAAAGTTAAAGCTTTGGTATTTGAACTCCCTGATTACATAACAGTTTTCTATATCATATTCAAATTCTATAACAACGTAACTGTTTTATAGCATGGAGACAAAATGAGCTCCCAAAAGAAGCAGGTAAATACAACATAGTGTGTATATATATATCTATATATATATATATATATATATATATATATATATATATATATATATACATATATACATACACACACACACACACACACACACACACACACACACACACACACACACACACACACAGACAGAGGACCCCATACTTTTCACAATTACAGTCTTCATGGTTACTCTGACTGTTTCATAAGTTTGTAGGAGGTTATTTTACTAATGGCCCTAGGGCCTTTACAAGCCTAGCCATGTAATATCCATGTTCACTAACTGACCATGATCAGATGGTCATTATTACCAGAGTGAATTTGTGATCAGCACTGACTGGCCCTGCCTATAAAGGACATAGGTGCCACCCCCAGGGTGAATCTACAGTGTCCCATCCAATTGTCAAGGTTGCACTTAATAGGGTCATTGAGGAGATCTGCTTTGCATGAAATGGGAGTTTATTCCAGAGGAGCGTCGATCTCTGGGAGACATATCTGTCTCTCCAATATGTTCTGTTTATGTCACAGGCTAGGTTGAGATCCCTGAAGTGAGTGATTCATGTCCCATTTGATTTGTGGACATGCAGCTTTTCTGTTAGGGCAGGGTCCAAGACTGCTCTGTAGGCCAGGCACAGGTCACCTCTCAGCAGCCTGTAGGCTACAGAGTACAGTAACAGGGCTTTCAGTCTTTCCATGTAGGTCATGCTTTGGAAGCCCTGGATTTTCTTGTTTAGAAACCTCTGTGGTCTGTCCAGTTGCTGTAGGTGTCTGGTGAGGTACATGCAAAAGGGAACATTGTAATCAATTAGTGGTCTGATGATGGTCAAGTATAGAGGAGCTATAACTTCCTTAGTCTTGGATGTGATATCCATACGTGTGAGATGCCAGTAGTGTAGAAGGCTTTCCTTACCACTGTGAATACAGGGTGATGGAAGTTTAGATTGCTATCAACCTGTGTTCCCAAGTTTCTTACCACTGTGTTTGAACTTAGGTGGGTGCTGTCTATAATAAAATTTAGAGGGGATATTTTTTGCCAAACGGGATAATGATGCACTTTTTTTGCATTTAGTTTTAATCCATGGCTCTGGCACCAGTCGTTTGTCTGTGGTAGCCCCTTTTGCAACATGTTTACATTGTTGGTGGACTCAATGATTGAACCTAGTTTGCAGTCATCTGTGAACTTGGTAAGCCACAGATCATCTACTTTTGCCTGGACATCTGAGAAATAGATTTCAAACAATACAGGGCCCAGCACAGACCCTTGTGGTACACCACTGGTAACTGGTTTACTGGTGGAGGTGGAATTCCCAACTTTGACAGTATGCATTCTGTCAATGAGCCAGTTTGCTACCCATGTTATTTGTGTACTCCTCTGCATAGGAGTCATTGCTTGCTGTGCTAGCAGGGGGTTTGAAACTTTTTATACCATCGCTCAGTAGGCTATAGTTTGCTTTGGAGAAATTTTTCATTTTTTTTGCTTCTCTTGGGGAGGGGGTCTGGTTTGATCTTTACTATATTTCAAAATAGACAGATTTATGGTCTAGCTTTATCAGGGAGGGCAACACATGGGGGGTAGTGCAGTGACCCCCCAGGTTGGTGAGTAGCAGGTCCAGGACATTCGAGCCACCTGTATGGGTGCAGACAAGCTGTTCCAGAGCATTTGAACTAACAAAGTCCAGGAACCTCATGATGATTGCATTTCTGCTCAGGTATGTTGCCTAACTGATGGAAGGATAGTTGAAATTTCCAATGACCAAAGTGTTTGGCTATATAGAGAGTGACTCCAGAAAGTCCAGGGTTGGGGACCTGTAGCTAGAGATGATGTGGTAGGGTGTTTTACCTATAGTTATGTGGACCTGGATTAGCTTCAGAGAGTTGTACTTTTTAACCATTTTTGAGGCATGTTTGGAATTAATGAAGATGGATACACCTTCACCTTTGGTTCTTTCATGCTCATTTTGGGGTCTGAATGTGTGGAAGGCATTGCAGCCTTGTATGTCCGGGATGCTTTTTGCGGCCTTGAACCAAGTCTCAGTGACTGCACAGACATCAGCATCTTTCAAGGTGAGGACTGTTTCCACAGAGTGCAGTTTTTTGTTTAGACTCCTAACATCAAGCAGCATAACCTTGAGTTTGTCTTGAGTGGATTCCTTTACATCAGAAATTTTGTTTTTTTGACATTGCCTAAAAAAGGCACTTTGGGGGGAGGCAAGCATCTTTGCCAGTATCCGAAAGCCTTGAGGAGACAGGTGAGGACTATCTCTGGTAAGCAGCATGGTCTGTCGACCATGTCTTCCCAGGCTTACAGATAATGGATCACCCTGCATTGACACCAGAAGCTATGCCAATTGCTGAAGTCAATCTTCACATTCTCATTTGCAATCCCCATTTGTAATTAGTATCATAAGATGTCTATACCCAAATATATTTACTTAATTTGTTTTAATTTATTCTCTGTTACAGTAATTGCCAAGTATGCAATGATACTCACATCACTTACTCAAGATACTTAAAATATGAAAAAAATGAGAGTGGAGAAGGGCACCCATGTATTCACTGTCCACTTTAGTTACAATAATTGTAATAAACATCTAATTTTCTTATTACTGTAATTATTCCTACAATATTATATTATCCCTACTGTATATTCTATTATCCCTACAATCATACTAGCCCTTATCACCCTGAAGGATATTGAGGTCTGTGTAGTGACTGAGACATGGTTTAAATAGCAGAAAATCACTCAGGCTATGCAGGACTATAATACCTACCACATGTTTAGACCAGCTGCTGCACAACAGGGGAAAAAAAGTGGTGGTCTCTCAATCTACATCCAGAAGAGACTCACATCAAGGCTGGTAAACCAGTATGATGCACTAGAGCTTTTTCATGTACAAATAACCATCAGAAAGGTCCCATGCAATGTATTAACTAGTTATAGAACTCCCTCTATGACACAGAAAAGTTACAGTGCCTATTTACAGGAACTAGAATCACTCAATATTAAACCC
The DNA here is from genome assembly GCF_019279795.1 of Protopterus annectens. Taxonomy (NCBI): domain Eukaryota; kingdom Metazoa; phylum Chordata; order Ceratodontiformes; family Protopteridae; genus Protopterus; species Protopterus annectens. The sequence continues at coordinate 73,857,051 of NC_056737.1, read as the reverse complement.
AATACCATTTCCTAGGTGATAAGCTATCTATCTATAGACTTGGAAACCTCCACCATCAGTATTCCACAAGTGCAAAGATTCCTGGACTTTGTCAGTACAAATGTCCTGGAACAATTAGAGTACTCATTAGGGGGTAATAACACCTTGGATCTTGTCTTTACTAATTTGAGAGCATCTTGCACCATCCCTTGTGTATCTTCATTGCTTGTTAGGTCTGAACATAAAACAGTCTCCTTTGAAATAAAATTGAAACCAGAGATGCCTTCCACCCAAGGTACCTTTAGAAATTTCTTTAAGACAAATGACTTTCAGTTAAGTAATATATTGACAAGATTCACATCCCCACCAAACCCAGTTAACTCCACTGAATATGCAGAAATGTATACCGCCACACTATACCAGCATGTCCGCAGCTGTATCCCGTAGGAATAAGTGTAAGGCAAATCCCAGAAACAAACTGACATGGTGGAACTATAATAATAACTTTTATAATAAAAGGAAGAGAATTTTGACCAAAAGTAAGAAAAGTAATTCCCAGAATGTTAGAGCCCTTGTTACTGAAAAAAAAAAAAAAAAACTCAGGAGCTGAATAAATCCACTAGAGCCAAGCTTGCGGTTAAATAGCTGCGAAAGCCAAAGCCAATCACAAGACATTCTTTTAGTTATGTTTGTAATCTTGAAAGCACAACACAGCATGTGCTGAGCTGATTGTGAACAAAGCAAACCTACTGGCTGATAAATTTAGCTTTAAAGTTATTCCTTTCATTCCTCTCTTCCCTTCGTATGTCTGTCAGCATATACCTGAAACTGGCATTCTTCCAACTATCACACAAGACAAAGTCCTAATAATGCTACCAAAAGTTAAAAATACTGCATAGGTGGGTCCTAGCAATATCCCCTGATGCATCTTAGATAGCATGAAGCATGATTTAGCCACACCCCTAACAACACTGTTCAATCTCAGTCTCCATACAGATTTTGTTCCAAGCAATGGAGAGCAGCTACAGTAATGCCCCTGCATAACGGGGGACCTTCCACAGACCCAGGCAATTACAGACCTATAAGTCTAATCAGCCTCATATGCAAAGCCATGGAAAGATATATCATAGACCTAATCAATCAGGACATAGGGAACCACCAAACAATTGACCGTCTCAGTTTGGATTCATCAAGGGCAGGTCGTGCTTACTCAACCTGGTGGATTTATTTGAAAAGGTTACCAAAGCAATGGATGAAGGCAAAACAGTACACACTGCATACCTCAACCTAGCCAAAGCTATTCACACAATGCCCCACAGGCATAGTAGAAAAGTTAAATAAACTGTGAATAAACCCCCTATGTCACCTGATAGATTGCCAACTGGCTCACAGATAGGATGCAGAAAAGTAAAATAGGGGAAGTTACCTACAGAAAGATACCGGTCACCAGTGGAGTCCCCTCAGGGTTCTCTGCTGGGGCCTTTCATGTTTGACATCTACTTTTCTGAAGTAAAAGCCAATACCAAAGGGCTCCGGCTGACCAAGCTTGTAGATGACTGCAAATTAGGAGCAGTCACTGAATCCCCAAATGACTTAGCTAGCCTGCAAGTAGGTTTGTCCCAAATAAATAACTGGTCCCAAAATTATGGACTGAAACTAAGTGTGAAAAAATGCATTATTGTAACCTTTGAGAAGTCGTTTATCCCAAGGAATTACCACATTAACAATATTCCCCTAAGAGTTGACCCAGTCATTTGGGAATTGGGGACTTATGTCGACAGAGACCTAACTTTTGACCAACATGTGTACATTATTGTAAGAAACTCCTTATATATTGACCAACTTATAAACAAAGGGATTGTGTCTAGATCTAGGGATGTTGATTGTCCCCTTTACTCACTCCTCAACAGGACAATCATTGCATATAATGTTCCCTATAGCATGTAGCTGTCTAGATAGATGTAACAACTGGAATACCCATGGATATAGCTTAGTAAAAGGATGCAAGGTCTAAATAACATGTCCTGCATGGACTGACTCAAAATCCTGTCACTATACTCGGTATCCTACAGACTGCTATGAGGTGACTTGTGTCTGGCATGCAAGGCATTTTATGACCTATTACTGATGTATTTACTGCACAGCAGCAAGTCAAATAGTATCATTTTAGGGCTCTAATCCTTTTTTGAAACATCAACAGAATGGTTTGGAGGAAAAGGTATATCTCAGAGAGGATATTGCTGCTGAGAAACAGACTCCCCATCAACATAAAACAAAGTTCATCCCTGCCCTTATTCAAGTTCAACTTAGATCTATGGGTGGGAAACAGAAAATTTACCCCGGGAGTGCCCCCTGTACTACAAATGCACAGAAATAGCTCCTAAATGCTTTATCCCATGTTTGTGTCTCATCAAGTTATCTATGGTAGGATCCCAGTTATTTTCATTAGGGTAATATATAATTATCAATCATGCAATGGGTAAGGCCATCTAAGCAACTGGGATAATTTAATTCGAGTACAAAACAGGAAATTGGCTAGGCTTGAAATGGTCCACAAGGGCAGCTAGCCTAGTACTTCTGAACTAGGGACCTATAATGGGAAGTTTGTTTGACATATTACCATGCGTGAATCACATGTCAGTAATGATGAGTGTTCTGCAGCAAGGTTTAAATACAAAAGAAAAATTCACCACATTTTTCTTCCTAATACTTCAGTCAGAGATATGGAACATCTCATATACTTTTCTCTTGGTATAATATACAAAAATACCCTCTCTTTTCCATTTGGCTCTTCTGTTCTTACTATTTCCCTTCCACTTAAACCAAACTTGCATTGTCATCTGGAGTCAGTATCTTTATAGATTATGTCACAAAATGAATATACTGGCAGCTCCTTAACTTGGACTTGGCCTTTGCTTCCTCAGCGTTAATAAAAGTCAGCACTCTTTCTACAGAAAATTCTTTCAGCACTGCTGGGAAGGCCAAAGTATATCTGAATTTATTTCTCTTACACTCTTTAATTGCAGTCCCTTTTGAAGGTCATGTCTGTGTACTTGTGGTAGTACCCACATGTACTTTTTGACCAGCTACACTACATTTTTCCTGTGGTTGCTGTAACACCTGCTGTTTCTCATATGTTCTCACAGATTGCAGCAACATAATCCTAGGTTTCTAATGCAACAATCTCAATGGTATACAGACACTTTTTCAGTTCTCCCTGGCACTTTTGTGAAGCTTGTTCACTGTGCAGTCTTAGTTTTCATTCTGTAATACATTTTGTATATCTTTCCCTTCCAACATTTCAGTCAGTCTCCAATATCACCAGTTCTTCCTGCATGCCATCTGCTCAGCCACCTAATTCTTCCATTGCGTTTCACTCTACAGCTACCTTTTGCTTAGTCTGCATCATGGGTGGGAGGTTGGCATAATGATTAAGGTGTTAACCTTACAGACACAAGGTGCAGGGCTTGATTCTCACATGGGGTACTTGGCCAGGCTTAAAAAGGCCCACAAGGGCAGTTAACCTAATCTGTGAACCAATCATAATGATTTGCTGAGCATGCACAAACTGAATATTATTACTTACAACTACCTGTAGTCATCTTACATAACCTTCCAACAGTCCAAAGATTGTCACTAGACATATTCTAGCACTACCAAACTTCTTATTACTTCTATAACAGCAGAATACTGTTGCAAAATAGATGATACTCCTGTCAATTCTTGTCATTAAACATTGGTTCGTCTGCAATCACATTTTCAATTAGGATTTCCATTTTTCCACAATGATTTGAATGTTTACACCTTCACACTCTGTAGTTTCACTAATTTCATGAAATAACCTTAGTGAATAACAGAAAATAACTTTAATTCACCATGATATATAGGCTGAACAGGGAAGACCACCAAACTCTTCAACCACCACAAGTCCTCCCCCAGTATGTACTATTTTGTTACTTTTTCAATCTGAAACAGAAAAGTTGATGATGGGGTAGATATTAATACACAAATACATTACTTTTGTGTTATCCTTTATTATGGTATTCTGAAAAAATGCAGAAAGTAATATCTGCATAAATCATATTTATATACTTTGCATTGCATTCCCCCTGACACTCCATACTCTGTCATTACGGAACATCCCTTCATTAATACCAGACATTGTGAATTCATTTTGTAAACTATTATTAGATTTTTAACACATTAAACTCAAACACATCCTCTTATCTACACTTACAATCAAGGCTTAGATAACAAAAACAGGAACAAACTCGGAGGAATTTAAGGTACACATTTTTAGTATGAGGTCAGAGGACACAGTTAAACCATTGCTGAGAGGAGTGGAAAGACAACGCAAAGATTATATCGGTAGAACAAGAATTAAAGATGGGACTATGAAGTAATACTGTATTATTTTTTGGTGTAACTTTTCTTCTGTCACTCTAGATCTGTCATGTGGAGAATGGAGACATGACTAGGACTCAGATGACCAGGGTTCGATTAGCAGCTCTGGCACTAGAAGAGCAGGCATGGATGGAGGAAATGAAGGGTTGTGGCCCACTCACCTCTCCTGGGGGGTTACATACACTCTGAGGAGCACAAGTTGGTGTGTTCTCCCTGGTGGAGACAACAGAGACTATAAATTTGTGCTCCAGGAAGAGGAGTAACCTTGGCATATGCTAAGGTAAAACAAAAGAAGAAGAAAAAAATGTCTTTTTTACAGGGAGCATGAACCCTGCACCTCCCACTAAATTATTTCTAACTCTGAAATTTCAAATTACTAGGGAGAGGGTATATTCTCCAACACCGGTTATTGTGCAATCTTTCACAACTCTTGACCATCTGTTTTGTTGACTAAATTGGGCTGAAAATATGAATGTTGACTTTAAACAACTTTGATTATATTTGGTTCCCCCTTACATGTGTGCTGCACATACCTGTAAACCTGCAGATATTGAAAATAAAAAGGCCTTTGAAAAGTAGGTACATTGGACCAACAATCTGGATATCTAATCAGCGTAAAATTTGAATATGGAATAGCACATGACTCTTCTCACTTCCAGTAGAAAGGTAGGACACATATATATATAAAAACAATGTAAAAAAGTGAGAAAAATGATGGATAAATATAAGTACATTATCAAAGAGGCAGTGTAATTGGATGTAGACTTTAATGAACTGTATTGCAAAATTCTACCACACAAGGTCATTTATTTAGTTTTGCTTCTGAAAAAGAGACTTAAGATTTATTTTCTTTCTTTAAAATATTGGAGCCACTAGTATATTGGCCATGTGGAGTGGTTTTCTATGTACCAGAGATTTTCAAAAATCATGTGATGAGAGGGATTCAAAAATTGTGTCGAGGAGTAACAAAACTGAAAATATGGACACATCTCCAAAAATAGGTATATCATGTGCAGGGATTAATCAGACCTGAAATTAGGTACTTTCTTTCAATATAGGGACAATTGAGAGGTCTGCACTGGGGCTTGCTGCATTTTTTGAAAACACTGACTGCTAATTTGTAGTGTCATTTTGAAATGCTATATGTGTGAGTGTGTGTGTATATGCATATATATATTTTGTATGTGTAGTGTGTACATATACATATATAGTGTATATCTGTCTGTTAGTATATGTTGAATTACTGGAAGGCAAAGGCATTGAAAATTATGTGATTAATGCCGCCATTTTGAAATTCAACATACCAAAAAAAATGAAAACAGATAATAAAAAAATGATGGAAAAATAAATGTACACATTCCTTTTGCAAGTGAACTCCAATACCTCACCACACATTCAGACTAAATTTGCCAGAATAGCAGTGCTATATAAATGTTTTTTCAAAGGTAAAGTGCAGGGTTAAGTTTAGCAGATATTTACAAGGTAGGCAATGGGGGCTTCATCCTTCTTACATCATTTTATTAATTCCTACTAACACTAACCCTGCACCTTGCCTTTCAAAAAACATTATGTAACACCACCATCACTATTAAAAACAGCTCAGACATGCCCACTCATACAGTCACCAACATACAGTATACTACCGATATGCCTTCACTTAATCCTATTCTATCCCTAACCCGTCTACACTCACATAAACAATCCTACCCCCTAATGATGAAGCAGAATATCTAAAGGGTTTGGATTACTTTCTCAAACCCACTATTACATTACCCACAAGCATTCAATGTTCTGTTCATCTGAAATCTTTACATTTCGATAAATGGAGGAAATCAAACATATTTCACAGTCATTTACTCTGATCAGTCAACAGTTTGATGGCATGAATGACACTCATATATAGGTGTGGGAAATAATATATATTGTATGTATAAGTATGTATGATGTGTGTGAATGCATATATTGTATATAATGTATGCATATATGGGTGTTATGTGATTTATCACTGCATGCATTTCATTGCTTGCTGAAATGCTGGTGTTTTTTCACCAGTGGTACAGTTGGTCGAATTATGGAATAGTCAGACTTCATTAGATCAACCATTAAATAATTTAAAGGTTTTCCCATTTCATTTGACATTGTGCAGCTCTGGTGTTAATAACTTCCAGGGGGTGTGTGGGAGGTAAAAGTTGTTTATTTTTCTGATTATGTTTTTTGTTGATCTTAGTGGGGATAAATGGTAATTGCTGATGAGTTTGTGCAATGTTTTGAGTTTTGTTGAACCCAGTAGTGATTATTCATTATTAACTCATATATGTGTGTATGTGTTTGTGTGTGTGTGTGTGTGTGTGTGTGTGTGTGTGTGTGTGTGTCTGTCTGTGCACATTGTTACATTTCAGAATACTTTAAAAGTGAAGACAGATACAGTTCTTTCTCTCTTTCAGTGGTTTTTATTATCTACAGTACACACGTGCGGGAGCCTCATGGAAAGTACCAGGGAGACTCCCAGAACAAAGGAATAAACAAGTTTATATACTGGTGATATTGCTGACAATACAAAAATATAAAAATGAACTGATTAGGTCATTATACAGGGCAATTAACAAATCAAAGGTTTAGCCGTAAACATAAGACAATTCACATCATCATATCTCTGGGCAAAGAAAGAAAGAAAATTGGATGCATTTCCATAAAAGGCACATTTCCTGCTTTCAGACAGACTCTTGTTTTTCAGCATTTTCTCATTGCTTAAAGTTCATTCAAAGTTCACAGTACATTTTAATAGATAGAAACTGTCACATACTCAGTTCCCTCAAACACATGCTGTGGCTGTTCATATTCTACAACATTTATAGATATACACACAATATATGTGCATAGGGTGTAATAATATACATACATGTCCCTTGGTGTAATAAATGCACATGTATATTTGTATTTATATGCAGTCTATGCATCATCAGCACATTTACTCACATCCTATATAGGTCTTTCATGCCCCAAAACATGAGAAATGCTTTTGCAAAACTCTGCTTCAGCCCCATCTAGGCTAAAGGTAATTAAAAAAAAACAGAGAAAAATACATCAAACCCTAGAACACAAGAAGTATTAAAAAAAGAGGCTAGCCTGATAGTGCAGACAGATGCCTATACCATTGACAATCTATGTTCGAGAAAGGATTCAAGCTGAGGGTAGGGCTAGCCATAGGGGATAGGATAAAGCAGTTATTTTAACTAGTGGTAAGGGTGAAGGGAAACCTGATTAATGGGTCCTTTCTTGTGGAGATCAGGAGCCTTATAGGACATCCCTTGGTTAATAAAGGGGGCAGCAGTGGGGCACCAATGTTGGCTTGGCATCATTGCACTAACTGCCTCTATAATTATAGTAATTGACTGGTTGCCATGACTATGACTGCTGTCAGGCTTTATGTCCAGTGCTTCCCATTTGATCCCTCACCTCTCCATTGCTTCTCGTCTAATCTCTCACCTCCCAGATGTTGTAGAGAGTTATGATTTGCGTAGACTTCTTGAGGAGTCAGTAGGCCCATCCATCAAAGGGTCAGGTCTGAAATGCCTAGTAGAGAGGAATTGGGGAATCTAAGCATTGGTGAGTATTGAAGCCAGAGAAAAGCAACCTGAGGCTGTGTGGAGTCAGGACAGTGATTAAAAAAATCACAGAAGAACTCTGGCAGATTAAGGACTCCAAATGGTAAAAATGCAAAGCAGACAAAAAAACAAACCAGGAGTCCAATGTCTATTAAACGTGGTTTGGACTTTGGACTCCTGGTTTGTTTTTTGTCTGATTAAAAAAATCAACCAGCTAATTAAAAATAACTTTAGTGACAATTCAGACTCAATATTAAATAAATAAACTAACTTTATAATATAACTAACTTTATAATATCTAAAGTGTATCAAAACTATAAATCTATCATTCCATACCATAAGCCTAATTTCCATGTGAAATTAATACCAATAGCTTATCCTGGAACCTTAAATGTATTATCTGCTCTAGTTTTTAGGTGATTTTTAAACCGAGCCATTAAGCAGCCCATTCATAAGCTGACAGAAACTACATAAAAGCCTGACTCACTCACATAAACAATATCATGGCTGTGATTCATTCAGCACTGTGCACCTATGCAGCATAGTGTTGCCACCTTTTGAAATGCTCAAAGTGGGACATTTTTTGTAAAAATGTGAGATTTTGCAGGACAAAACATACCCAAGGCCAGTGCAAAGGACAGAAGTTCACCTTTCTGCCAAAATAAAAGCTTATTTTTGTAGCATTTGAGTGCTTATGCTATTTCATATAATATTTATGTGTTTTGGACACAAAATAACTGTTTTATGCAGCTATTAAAGAAAACCTAAGAAATACATTTTGTCTTAAAATCTCAGGACATTTGCCATTTTTTTAGTTTTTTTCGCAGGACACAACTGCCCAAAGTGGGACTGTCCCTTGCAAAGAGGGACAGGTGGTAACCCTAATGCAGCATTATGATCCTGCTGTGTGAGGCGAGTCACAGCTAATGAAACTTGGATTGGGAGTCATCTTCAGACTGCCCATACCCTGAGCATAGCCATTATGTGCGCTGAGTAGTGCTGTGTAAATATATGACTTACAGACAATTACTGTACACTACTGAGGTGAGTTGTAAACAGTAATTCAGACAACAGTAAGAAAAAAGGGTATAGAATAGAGGAGGGTTACTTTGTGTAATAAAATGACATAACATTTTAACATTAAGGACATATATTTCATGACTTGTGGTTTGCCACTTATTACAAAACTTGTTTGCTAATCTTACAATTCAAGATGTTTTTTATTTATCACACTTCAGACTCTGATCTGTACATTGCAAGTATATAATAGACTTAATGCAGGGTCAGTTTTATTGGTGAATTACTACTTTTATGTGCTTTGTGATTTTTTTGATTTTTTAACCTATAGTTCTTAAGACAAATTGTGGGGTTATGGATGCAGTTACCTTATATTATGCCTCACTCTTCTCAACCACCAAGGAATGTGGGATCTCCTGTACACCAAACAGAATTGCATATGCCATTTCACCCAGTGCTGGGTGTTTAGTTTTGGCAGACTATGCCAGCAATAGGATGTTGGTAGCCTTGGGCATCTGTGTGTCTAAATATGGCCTGACATTACCTTGGCATGCTCTGATTGCATGCATAACAATACATAATGGTCCATGATAGAAGTCAGAGTTTCAGTGAGGCTGTTATTCTGTGCCTGTTATTCTGAGCCTTTTTTTTTAAATTACTGAATAAAGTTATTCTCTTGTGGACATGTTACAATGCTACTAAACTTGGTGGCTACGTTCCTGAAGTGTGTTACTTGTAGGAAAGGTTTAAAATTTCATTTCTGCAGGGTAGATATGTTGAGAACCAGGGTTCGTCAGAAACATAAAGGGAAAAGGGACAGCCTAGTTGGTGAAGACTGCCAATGTACAAGTTGATGTAGGGGGATTTTTGGGAAAGGCCTAATCTTATTTAGTTAGAATGACATCTCTGTTACTAATCTGATTGAAAGGTGCAGGGAAAGCTGTAGCTAGGGTGCGGTGAAGGAGGCAGCTGTCCTGGGCACAGACTATTAGAGGACATGAACAATACTGTAGAAAAAGGTATTGATCCAAGTAAATAAGTGGTTCAGTTGCTGGGCATAAATGCTGATCCATCCTTTCAGCTGCACACACTAACAGTTAGCAGCCATGGTTAAATATTGCTGCAACTTAAATGATTTCCTTGCAGTTTTGGCTGTATTTGAATGTGTAGACAGTCGATCTCTTTGTTAGAGGTTTTGATAGGTACTTCAGGCAATATACAACACTGCATGTTGACATGTAATAGCTGTTTACTCTGTGGAGGTGTTTGTTTCCCTTCAATTGTGGTTGGAGGTGCTAACATGGAAGGGAAGGTTGTATAGAGTGTGAAGTGAGACAGTTACAGCTCTCAGTATAGGTCAGTTAGTAAGGTTAAGCTTAAGAATCATTCTTTTGAGTTAGTTTTTACAGGAAACCATTCACTATCCAGATGACATCTGAAGTTATGTGATGTAATACCCTACGGAGTTTTACAACAAGCTCTGTATATATATATATATATATATATATATATATATATATATATATATATATATAAAACATTGGTCCTTCACCTTGTTCTTAACTGGAACTTTTAGCAAGGAGTCTTAAAACTTAAGTTGTACAGTTGTCCGTTGTTTGTTAGGAATAAACTAGACCTTTTGGTGGGGTGGATGGGGAGTTGGGGGACTGAAAAAGTGATGGTTTCAATGTATTCTGACATTATTGTGACTGAGATAGCAACTAGCTGGAGGTAAGATATGACAGGTGTGTGTGTGTGTGGGGGGGTGTAATATTACTGATTAGGATCACTTGAGCAGAAAAATTATTAGAGGATGATGGAAGAGCAAATTTGTGGCTCTAGGATTAAAAAAATGGACATTGGTCTTATTTTAATATATAAACCTCCACATACGAGACTGTCAGCTTAGTAGACTTTTAACATGGCATAATATGTACTATGAACTGCACAGTAATGATAGAATGTTGGTGATCAAACTCTTTGTAGGTTAAAACTCCTTGATGAGTTTCTGTATAAAGGCTAGTATTAACACATGGCTTATTATCCAGCTATGTTAGTTAACTATTTGGGAACCTAGTAAGTGGACTGGTCCAGAGATACCCTTCAGTTATGACCTAGGCTCAGAGGCAATAAAAAGTGCAAGTAAACTTAAGTTGTTGTTGTGTCTTTCGGCTTTTCCTGGTTAGGGGTCGCCACAGCGGAACTCCGGTCAGCTAATGATTGGCAGTTGATTTTTATGTGCTGAGTTGCCAGCCCTAATGCACAACCTTCAACGAAGGTACGCCTATTCACGCATGTCTCCACAGAAGACGCTCTAACTGAGAATCGAACGCGACAACGTCTTGCTGTGAGGCGACAATATTATATCAAGTTTACATAGCTGCAAAAATTAAAAATTCAGATACAGTTATTATAAAGTTTTTATAAAGTTGAATGTTATACAGTCCTTATACATTTCAAATAAAGTAGCAGGCCTACATTAGGCTTTATCAGTTTATATCAGTTACAATATAGTATGGCTACATGGAATAGCTTCTTAAAGGTTTAAAACTGAATTTCCTTGAACAAAATTCAAATGGAAGTGAAAGAAAAATAGAGATGTCACAGAGATAGGCATAGCGATGACAGGAGTAAGAAAAGTTAAATGACCAAGGAGAACAGTGAAGAGACTGTAAGCATTTTTACAATTTTAAGCATTTTAAAGAGTTTATCCATTATCTCTAATGCATTTACAAACAACTTCCTTGAACAGATGCTCAGAAAGGGACTTCCAAAACTTGGTAAGAGGTTCTTGATGCCTCTTTTAGCTAATAGTTTGTTCTAGAGAGCTGGGTCTTGTTTGTTAGAAGCCTCTTTCATCAATGACTGTTTTAATTGGGGAGCACTTGAGGATATTAACTTCTCCTGGGAATTAATTAGGAAGTTGGACTGTTCTCTATTTGGCATTTTTCTTTTCAGAGGGTGAGGCATTAACAATCATTTAGAATTTTATATAGTAAGGTGCATAGAAAATAAGCTGATCTCCCAGTAATGGTACCCAATTTAAGTCATTTAGAAAGTTGTGTTGGTGTATGTGGGCATTAGCAAGGAGGACAAATAAGGCCATTTTATTCTCAGAGACTTTTAGTTTTTGACAGTTATCAGTAGAGTGTAGAGTATATTTATCCTTAGCCTTTAGTAGGACAGTATGACTGTGACAGGTGAGCAACACTATATAACCTTGGAGTTTATCTCTACCCTTTAGTAGGACAGTATGGTTGTGACAGGTGAACACCACTACATAACTTTGGAGTTTATCTCTACCCTTTAGTAGGACAGTATGGTTGTGACAGGTGAGCAACACTATATAACCTTGGAGTTTATCTCTACCCTTTAGTAGGACAGTATGGTTGTGACAGGTGAACACCACTACATAACTTTGGAGTTTATCTCTACCCTTTAGTAGGACAGTATGGTTGTGACAGGTGAGCAACACTATATAACCTTGGAGTTTATCTCTACCCTTTAGTAGGACAGTATGGTTGTGACAGGTGAACACCACTACATAACTTTGGAGTTTATCTCTACCCTTTAGTAGGACAGTATGGTTGTGACAGGTGAGCAACACTATATAACCTTGGAGTTTATCTCTACCCTTTAGTAGGACAGTATGGTTGTGACAGGTGAACACCACTACATAACTTTGGAGTTTATCTCTACCCTTTAGCAGGACAGTATGGTTGTGACAGGTGAGCGACACTATATAACCTTGGAGTTTATCTCTACCCTTTAGTAGGACAGTATGGTTGTGACAGGTGAACACCACTACATAACTTTGGAGTTTATCTCTACCCTTTAGCAGGACAGTATGGTTGTGACAGGTGAACAGCACCACATAACCTTGGAGTTCATCCCCAGCCTTCATTAGAACAGTATGGCTGTGATAGGTGAACACCACTACATAAATGTGGTCACACACGACATAAGGTGAAACCAGCTGCTGCATCTGATGTGATATTTGAACAAAAGCTATCAGCTGAAGCAAAACACAGGTTTAAGTATTGCCAGGGTAATGGAAGTACCAAGAACTTGGAAATGAATCAATATGTGGGGGTTAAATAGGCTTTACTGCATTTAATACCAAAGCTAAAACAAGCAAAGTGGGAGATAACAGGCATTCCTGTTTCACTGGGCAAACCTTTTTGAAATATATTTTAAATTTGTGTTAAAGTATTTGTAAAATAGCCCCTAAAGTACAGTAATTAATTTTGATGTTTTTGTTACCAGGCTCAAGGCTCATCTCAGAGCAGTTATCCCATTGATCTAACCCTAAATGTATGTATTAAAAATCTTTTGATTTCATTTTTTTTAAATAACTTGATAATCTTATTTCAATAAGTTGTTTGTTCTAATGCCTTAGTACCACTCAGATTGGTATTTGTGGTCTGTTGCTCAGGTATAACTAAAATTAGACCTCTAGGTATCATCCTTAAAAAGCATTTGTATACCCAAATTAGATCATGTGGGCAAAGGCAAAACCTCAGTGTGTAAGATTAATCAGCCATCTTGGAATATGATAAGAACTTTGCATTCATACCTATTTGGTTTATTAGTTCTACAACCTTTCTACCTTTCATTGCTATTTTTTCAGTCTGCAGTCTATTATTGGATTTATAAAGTGGGCTTATTACACTGGAATTGCCATTAAGATGTTCTTAATAGTGCAAAAACAGTTTTTAACCATTATCTGAAAATGGTATTTAACCATTTACAACCAAAATTACATGTTTTCATCAGTGAGTGTTTTATGATTCTATTTCATGTATTATTTTATGTTTCTGTTTCTATGTGTCTACTTCATGTATTGTAACTCTGTAACTTTTCCCCCAGGCCTCCTTTAAAAATGTGTTCAATGCCCAATCTGATTTTCCTGGTAAACAAAGGCAAATAAATAAATACATCTGTAAACTTATTAAATAACAGTTTGTTTTTGATTACATAACTCTTTTGCTTGTTTGTACTATCCCAATGCATGATTTTATATTTTTACTAATAAATTCAGTAGAATCATGTTTGGACCAAGTGCATAGCAGATGCAGTGATATTTGTAAATTTGCTTAGTCACTTACATAGATTACTATTGCAACTACCTTTGTATTTTCAAAAAATTTGCCAACTCAGATATTTTATAACAGTGATATAATGTAAGGTGTTAAACAGACATGGGTTTAAGACTGACCCTTGTTGTAGATTCTCCCCTTTGGGATAAGATAAGGTCTGAGGTATTATTTGTGACTTAAATATGTGAGTGATAATTTAACTATTTGTCGATCCTCCCATTGATTTAACATCCTATGATTTTTTATTGTGCACTGTGGGGGGTCCAGTCATATACTTCTGTTGGATCCAAGAAAGCAATGTCCATGGGAATACTGTTATCAAAACAGTTGAAGGTTTAAAACGCAGGAATATTCCTTACCAAAGCCATGATGAATAATATCCTAATACATAAGTAAATATCTTGGAATCCTGTTTAAAAGCACTTACTTTAAATATGTGCCAAAAAAGCAAATAAAGCTGATGAACCTACAGTTTATAGGGTCAGCAGTGTCTTCTGGTTTAAACTTCTTCTTCTTCTTTTGGCTGCTCCCGTTAGGGGTCGCCACAGCAGATCAACTGTTTCCATTTCTTCCTGTCCTCTGCATCTTGCTCTGTTACACCAAACCGCCTGCATGTCCTCTCTCACCACATCCATAAACCTTATCTTAGGCCTTCCTCTTTTCCTGTTACCTGGCAGCTTCATCCTTAGCATCTTTTTCCCGATATACTCTGCATCCCTCCTCAGCACATGTCCAAACCAATGTAATCTTGCCTCTCTGGCTTTGTCTCCAAACCTTCCAACCTGGGCTGACCCTCTAATATACTTATTCTTAATTCTGTCCATTCTCGTCACACCCAGTGCAAATATTAACATCTTCAGCTCTGCCACGTCAAGCTCTGACTCCTACCTTTTTGTCAGTGCCACTGTCTCCAACCCGTATAACATAGCTGGTCTCACTACCCTCTTGTAGACCTTCCCTTTCACTCTTACTGGTACTCGTCTGTCACAAATCACTCCTGACACTCTTCTCCACCCACTCCATCCTGCTTGTACTCTCTTCTTCATCTATTTTTCACACTCACCATTACTCTGAACTGTTGATCCCAAGTACTTAAACCCATTCACCTTCGCCACCTCTACTCCCTGCATCCTCACCATTCCTCTATCCTCCCTCTCATTCACACACATATATTCTGTCTTAGTCCTGCTGACCTTCATTCTTCTTCATTCTAGAGCATATCTCCACCTCTCCAGGGTCGTCTCCACCTGTTATACACCAACAAATTCAGAGGAAGACACAAGAGTAGTAGTAGTAGATATCCATTTTATTCCTTCTGTCCTGGTACCTCAGCTTTTCGCCTTCAATGGGACATATATTTGCATTTTCAGTCTCCTTTTATATATGCTTTAATTAATTAATTAAACATCAATCAATCAATTAAACATCATTATATTAAATAATTTAACTCATTCACCACTGAAATATATTTCAAGGAAGGAAACATTTCTCTTAAAGTTTTTTACAAACACATTTTTTCCCTTTCTTTTACTTAATCTACAAATTTTATAAATATTAATTACAAAATATGAACTGTAAACTAAACACTCCAAATATTAATTAATAAATTTCATAGTGCAATAAATTCTTTTTCAGATGTGCATGCATATAACAACTGATCACTATAAAATATCAATGTTACAAAACTTCGATTTTAATACATAATGAATCATTTGGTGAAAACAGAATATCATTAATACCCATTAAATTTCTAAGTTCATTCCTTTAGGAAATAGGGTATGATACTCGATGATGAACCTTTGTTCTAACTTACTCAAAACTACTTTGTAATTTCCTCTATTTGAATGAGGCCTGGCTAACACACTAAACTTGAAACTATCACAATGTCATCTGCAAACATCATAGTCCACAGGGATTCCTGTCTGATCTCGTCTGTCAACCTGTCCATCACCATTGCAAATAAGAAAGGGCTCAGAGCTGATCCTTGATGTAATCCCACCTCCACCTTAAACGCATCCGTCACTCCCACCGCAGACCTCACGGCTGTCACACTACCCTCGTACATATCCTGTACCACTCTTACATACTTCTCTGACACTCCTGACTTCCTCAGACAATACCACAACTCTTCTCTAGGCACCCTGTCATATGCTTTCTCTAAATCCACAAAGACACAATGCAACTCCTTCTGACCTTCTCTGTACTTCTCCATCAACACTCTCAGAGCAAACATCACATCTGTAGTGCATTTTCCTGGCATGAAACCATACTGCTGATCACTAATCATCACCTCCCTTCTTAACCTAGCTTCCACTACTCTTTCCCATAACTTCATGCTGTGACTGATTAGTTTAATCCCTCTGTAGTTACTACAGCTCTGCACATCACCCTTATTCTTAAAAATCAGTACCAAAACACTTTTTCTCCATTCCTCAGGCATCCTCTAACTGTCCAAGATTTCATTAAACAATCTAGTTAAAAACTCCACTGCCATTTCACCTAAACACCTCCATGCTTCCACAGGTATGTCATCTGGACCAATAGCCTTTCCGTTCTTCATCCTCTTCATAGGTATCCTTACTTCCTCCTTGCTAATCCACTGCACTTCATGATTCACTATCCGCACATCATCCAACCTTCTCTCCCTCTCATTCTCTTCATTCATCTACCCCTCAAAGTACTCTTTCCATCTGCTCAACACACTCTCCTCGCTTGTGAGTACGTTTCCCTCATTATCCTTTATCACCCTTACCTGCTGCACATCTTTACTAGCTCGGGCCCTCTGTCTTCTGGTTTAAACAATGGAGTTAAATTAGCTTTTCTACAGCAATTGGGCACACTGGGCAGTGCCAAGTTTAGCTGTTATAGATGGGCTAACCAACACAAGTTATAGTCCCTGGCTTGGCTAAGTAGATAGAGCACATAACCTTTAACAAATCTTCTGGTTAGATTTATTTTAGTTAGGAATCAGGATAAATTATGACATTTCCTTTCCTTCTTATATATTGACATTTTTTACAAGGAAAATCTGACTGGGCAGAATTCAGAGGAGGCCTGCGAAGAAATGCTCCTTGAAACGTAAATGAAATTACAGAGATATGAATTAAATGAATACATTAATTAATATATGCAATGAAAACAAGTATTACATATACAAAACAATAATCATGTATATGCACAATATGAAGCTAAACTTCAATAAGGGGCTTAAATTCAGATGCAAAAAATTGCAGTATTTATATATGGCAGTCAGATTACAAATTTGTTTGTTTGTGTCTTTCAGCTTTTCCCGGTTAGGGGTCGCCACAGCAGAACTCTGGTCCGCTAATGATTGGCAGTAGATTTTTACGTGCTGGCTTGCCGGGCCTAACGCACAACCTTCACCGAAGGAATGCACATTCACGCATGTCACCAGACAGAAGACACTCTAACTGAGAATCGAACGGGCAACGTCTAACTGTGAGGCGACAACGCTACCGCAGCACCACTACCGCAGCGGTCACAGTCAGATTACAAATACAGTTAATAATATCAGATTAAAGGACATTAGAGTGAATAAAGAACAGATATTTCTGAATGCAAAATAGAACATTAGGTGGAAATAATATTTTTATGAGAAGTAGAATTGTAGACAGGAACATGATTACAATATATTGAAAGAGTGTATGTATGTATGATATGTTATTTAAAAGCAGTAGATTAACATAGTTAATAATAGCAAAGGAGATTGGAGAGGGTGTCTAGGAGAGTTTAAGTGTAGAAAAGTGAAGAAAGGTATATATTTGTGGTGATTTGCCAAAACAGAGTCAGGCACACAATGGAATCATCACAGGCTTTGTATCATGAAGGAGTGCTGATAAATGTGAGTGATATTGGTTGGGAGACTAGGAAGGGGCGTGAAATATAGTTTGCTAGAAATTGTTGTAATGCCGGTTTAAAGGTCTGGAGGTTGTCCATTGACTTAAGTGCAAGAGGGAGCAAGTTCCAAGCTTTTACAGAATTAGATTACAGCTTGTTTCTGGCAGATTTTTAAGCTTTGTTGAGAGACAAGATCTAATTCCAAACAGCTGTTCCAGTTTACGAACATCGAGGGCTACTCATTTAAAAAGAAGTCCTAAAGCAAGTGCATGTTTTATAATTTTGTGTGTTGGTGCTTACTGTTGGGGAGTTGCAGTACCCAACCACATTTTACTGATTTGTATCCATGTAGTAGATTATTTTTTGGGGGCATGGAATATATCAAATTTATGAATCCTACCAAATACTCTTAGAAATAAGAACAAGCCCTAAATGGTAACTGTATAAAAAGCTACCTGACATTAGATGAAAAAGTTTTACCTGGTACACATATAAACTTATAATTGGATATTGTGGAAGTTAGCCCTTTTAAAAACAACACTTTTTTTGTTTTATTACTCTAAGATAATGGCTCTAAAGGTAATTATATTGGCATTCTATTTTTTTTTGTGGAACTAAAGGTTACTATGTTATAAATGGATCAGGTTGCCAGTCAGATACCAAATAAATCTTGAAATGTTTTACAGAATTTGTCAGGAAAGCTATTTGGTGTGTGTGTGTGTGTGTGTGTGTGTGTGTGTGTGTGTGTGTGTGTGTGCGTGTGTGTGTATGTGCAGAATGCACAAAATATATTTGTCCTCAAGTGTGATTTAAAGCACAAAAGTATTAATCTCAGTGGGAAGAAACTCCAGTTGCAACCAACAGGAATTCTATCTCTGTAAGTGATTTGTCTCAAGAAATTTAAGTTATTCGTCATTGCGAGTTGACAAACTTGTAAGGGAAAGATAACCACACTTTCATATGTTGCTGGGGAAGAAGTCAGAAAGCTATTTAATATCTTGAAAAGAAAAAGACAAAATAACAGCACTTAAAATTTCAGGAATTCATAACAATGACTTGCTTTTTACAAGATTGCAAGTTCCCTTAGAAGCTATAGTTGCTTGCGTTAATGAAATGAAAAATTCACTCAGATTTTTTCGAGTTGCATGACTCACAAATAAGAGACATAATTTGTGGTATAAGAAAATATCAAGCAAGTGACAAACTATTAAAAGAAACAGTCCTGGCCTTATCTAGGGTTGTGGTTGTATTAGAACAACTGAGGAAATGGATGTATGTAATACATTGTGAAGCAAAATCAGAAAAATTGAGAATGTTCTGAAAATGAGAACCATGTGAAGATACACTGCACAGAAAATATTATGAAGCTGAATATCAAGCCTCAAGTCTAGTCTCAACTATAAGCATAACAAGAAGCATTGTCTTGCTTTTAATCAGTCAGCAAATTATGGACCATTTGGCTACTGAGACCACTCAACTGGATGACTCAGTCACTAAAGATCTTTTGCTCTGCAATTATAGGGACAAGTATCAGAATATTTTTCAACACACTGACATGATGTGTGAAAAGATCAAGGCTAGAAAAGTAAAAAAAAAAAAAAAATTGAGGGAAATTGACAAGAATATTCATAATGAAAAATCTACCCTAAACTTTTTAAACAAGAGGCATTGAATATTATTTGTGAGGTTTCTAACTGTTTGAAACTGCATGTATTAATCTGTTCCAGTAGAGGGCATTAGTTATACTGATGTTGATGACCAACCTATCCCTTTGGAACACTATCTGCTGACATGTCCAAGAGGTTAAAAAAATCAGACAGTGAGTTCAGGATTTCGATTTAGGGACAATTCACAAATGGAACACAACCAGCAATACACTTTGGCAAAGAGAGAGAGGGAGAAATGGGCCCCACCACCAGTACCCTTTTCACAATTCATTCTTATGTGCTTTCATCACAATCCTACGTGCTAGCTACGCCTCATAGTTATTTGTGATTAAGCACACAAGAGCATCACACCAGCAATAACTGTCTTTTGTTCTTTATCTTAGTTTCAGCTTCTTTACTTGATTACAAAAGAAGCTTAACAGTGTATCGCTGGATCCTGGATGTTCTGTGCACCTACAGGCTAACTGTTGTAGTAGCAGGAGGTATACCCAATTAATTTTCCACACTGTCCATTTTTGCTGCCACCCCAGGGCTCTTTTCCTTTATACTATTCTAGACATGTTCTCCATTAA
Organism: Protopterus annectens; assembly: GCF_019279795.1. Classification (NCBI taxonomy): domain Eukaryota; kingdom Metazoa; phylum Chordata; order Ceratodontiformes; family Protopteridae; genus Protopterus; species Protopterus annectens. The sequence goes on along the minus strand of NC_056737.1, from coordinate 73,836,850 downwards.
CCTCTTCCTTAAATGATGATCAGCTTACATTCACACGTGTGCACTCAGGAGCATGAGTGCACAAACACATGCACACAGTCTCTTCTGCCTCCTCAGAGGGTCTGCAACTCTTAAAACTACAGGGCTTTTTTTTTCTTACTTTACATTAAAACCCAACAGACTAAGATGGCATATTGTTAATGCTCTATGATGAAAATAATTCTGTTTTTTTTATTACAGCTTCTTCTAAATTTCTCTGTGACAATTTTCTAGCTATGTAGCACTACTATCATCACAAATAATCCTATACTAATGCAATGGCTGGATGAGACATTTAGTGATTCCTACTAACCCTTTCATAAAATTAAATATCCCCCATTCTTCTGTGCACCCGCTCTAAAAAAATCATTCAATGACATTTCTTTTCCCTTGTCTGCAGCTGCAACGTTTCCTTCTCAAATCTCTCCGAATAATTTAACAGAATACAAATAGCTCTTAACCACCTCAGCAGGTATTCTGCCAAACACCATCTCTAAAACCCCTCTAGAGACATTTCTCATGGTCTCCATATAACCTGCCACACTAATTCAACTACTTCTTTCTACTTTGCAGCTGTATCAGATTGAATCCTGGCTGTCACTTCCTGCTATTTAAACACCTGACATTTCCTTTGATAAATGCAGACAGTAGCATACCTCTCAACTGTTCAAAATTTTCCCTTTTAATTTTGGTCTGTTCCTTATAAAATGTTTGGCTTTCTGGCAAATCACTGAGGACTGAATTCACTAAATAATGACATACATTTGTGTTTCAAATATCATATCATTCAGAAAATTCACGACAATGCAAAACCTGTCATTTTAGTAACATTCCATGTTTATAACAGCAATATGTAAAATTTGTCCCTGATTTTAGGCCTTTCTCCCCCATTATTTTTTACTTTGTCCAGACTTGTTGGCTTAGAGGTTGAGCGGTATGTCCAGTAGCTTATTAAGCTGGAGCAACTGCTGTCATTGTCCACTGAAATGCCAGCTATCCTCCTAGCAATAACCAGATACTGGGTTAAACCAGACATCATCAGTCACAGTTTAGGAAACCCTCATTCAAATTCAAGATAAGTTGTGAATGCAAAGCTCTACACAAAACAATAATGACCCAAACTGGTTCGCTATCAAACTCAAAGTTACAAACAATATAACTGACCATTGTAGTTGTCTACCTTCCACCTCCATTTAATGGAAATAAATTGAAATTACACCTGCTTGACCATATTACAATGAAAGAAACTATAAACATTTAGAAAGAAATAAGCCCTACAAAGATTTAACTATCTAAAAACACTTTCTAAACCCAGCAACATAAAGATTCAGGACCTCCTAAATAACCAACAGATAGTCATGTTATGGAATTTATTTGAATTAACTTAACAGCAACCCCCCCTTCTAACCTTTCCTAATAGAAATAGTTTGGTTTTAATTATACAACTATGCTTTCTATTTCTCTCCATTTAGTGGTCACTGCCCAAATGCTTTTGCCATAAAAATCAAATGAAATTTTCCTTCTACAAAATGTTTTAAGATCCAAATCACAAAAAAAAAAATTAAAGTGCTGCAAAAAAATCTTGCAAACAAAGCTATTACATACAATTACTCAAATGTATAACTACAAAACAACTAGAAGTCAAACTTCTCACTTACTCTAAAACAGCCAGAAGAAATTCTGGAACCCGGTAAATTAAAATAAGTGCCTGTACCCACAAATGACCTCTTTTACAAAAAGACTCTATAATATACTGTCAGGTTGGTTAACTCCAACCATTTTCTCTTAGGGTTTTCATTACTGCTTCCCACCAACAAAAATATAAAATATCCTTTTCTCTACAACTAATGTCTCAATAGATGTACCCCCTTTAGAAGAAGTAGAATAGACCCCCCGTTTGTGATGTATCTCACTAGAAAGTAACTGGAAAGACAGCAAATGTTACTAACAAAATGTATCAAAGACTTAAAAAAAAATGTGAACTACCAGGACAGACTGGTGGCTCTTTCCCTGTATTCAGTATGTTAGAGACTACTTAGGGATAATATGTGCCTCTTTTATCTGACCATAGGCAATCTAGTAGTACGAGCCCTCGTATATAGAATGGCTTAAGACTTTCCATGTAATAGATACTTCACAGTGCAGATTGGTACAGATCCTATCCCTTTAGAGTTACTGTGTTATTCCCTCATACTGTTTCCCTTATTTGTATATAAGCTTTCTGTGGATGTTCTCCTTTTTCCAGGCATTTGTTATGCAGATTACATTATTTCTTGATCTGACACCTCCCTAACTCTCAAAATTAGAACACAATCTTATCTCTAACTGATTAATTCAACATTACTTCATTTTTAATATTGAAAAATAAAGCAAAGCTTTTTTGTACACCCCACAAACTAGCCATTCACAACAACAATAATGAAACCATCATAATAGTCCAACAGTACAAGTATCTTGGAGTCTGGTTTGATTTTTAATTCAGCTCTCATCATCATGTATAAACTACCAAGGCCAAAGCCTACAATCTCCTTTTCTTGGCTATAAAATCCCAGATTCACTTCCCCAGCTGGAAGGTGCGCCATAGAAAAAGGATCCCTTCCAAGTCATTAACATGGATTACCTATCATGGATTCCGGCGTGTAGCTCGTGAGACATTTGCCTGTGAGCTACATCGTCGAAACCAAACGGCTGAATCAGCACTTTGCCGTAGTGCAAAGTGCCTGAAAAGCATAACCGCTGCAACTATAATCTACGGACGAGCAGCTGCAGCCGTACGGGCTGTGTAACGCATTCCTTCTCGTGCAAGGAATGCATTTATTTAATTATTTATTTATTGTGTTGTCAGTCTGACATCACTATAAATAAATAATTAAATAAATGCATTCCTTGCACGAGAAGAAGGAATGATTTACACAGTCTGTACGGCTGCAGCTGCTCGTCCATAGATTATAGTTGCAGCGGCTATGCTTTTCAGGCACTTTGCACTACGGCAAAGTGCTGATGCAGCCGTTTGGTTTCGGCAATGTAGCTCGCAGGCAAATGTCTCGTGAGCTACACGCCGGAATATCATTGCTTCAGCTTCAAAAATATTACTTCACTACAAACTAATTCAAATAATTTATGCAGATTTTATAACCTTCTTACCAAAAAGAGAGCACCGCACTTAAAGCAAAGTGGTTATCTGTCAGCCTCAGAATTATACTCCTTAAAACATCCCAGATCTTCAAACTCATTGATCTTTGCTCCTTTCTCTACTTTAGAGTTTAACTGTTTGAATGATACAACCTATATAACTTTATCTTTCACCCCTAATCTCTAACCCCTCAAACTAAACTTAAATGATTTGACCACCACTCAGTTCTAGCTCCCAAAATATGTGAATCTCTTTGTACACAGACAGACCAATACCTTCATGCCTGAAGTTCTGTAATTAATTAAATTAAAAAATAAAAAAACAGGTTGCAAGGCTGCACATTACACATGTTTTGTAAAGGATACCATTACTTATTCCCAATCCATGCTAATAACTGCACTACTGTTAACTTAGTTTTAATGGCCAACATGCAAATCTATCACAAATAGGTTCATAGGAGATTACTAAGCCAATGGCTTAAGATCCCTTACAAGCCTAACCAATATAACCCAATTTTACCCAATATATGGCCCCTAGGCGCAAGAGGATATCATGTGTTTGTGCCTATGCCTTCAGTATCTTACAGATTACCCCTGTCCATAAGGGACATACGCACTACCCCAGGTGTAAATTTGTGATTCCCCATCTGTTGATCCAAATTGCATTTGAAGAGGGCCGGGAAGGGCTCTGCTTAATGTGAACAGGAAGCCTGTTCCAAAGAAGGGGCGAGTTCTGAGACACATATCTGTCTCTCCAACATGTTTTGTTTGAGTAGCTGTTTGACTTACAGATGTATAGCGCCTCCATCAGGGCTGGATTTGTCAATGCCTTGTGGGTTAGGCATAGGTCATTCCTTAATAGTTGGTAGGAGACTGACTAAAGGGACAGGGATTTTAGTCTATACACATAAGACATGTTGTTTACATCCTGTATTTTCTTCATGAGGAACCTCTGCGGTCATTCCAGCTGCTGTATGTGCCAGGTCAAGTACATTTCAAATGGCACATTGTACTCAATTATTGGTCTAATGAGGGCTGAGTACTGTGGGACTATAATTTCCTTGGTTCTGGATTCCATACCTTTAATTATAAGTTGTGCCACATAAAAGAACTTCCTCACAAGTGTGGATACATGGGGGGACAAAGTTCAGGCTACTATTTATATGTGTACCTATATCTCTCACCTCTGAGCTTACTCTTAGGAGTATGCTATTGATGATGTAATTTGCAGGGGTATTTGACTTTCCAAAGGTATGATAATACATTTTTTTGTATTTAGTTTCAGCTTGCCATCATCACCAAGCTTTGTCATCCAGAGGCCTTTCACATTTGCCTTGCCTTCAGAGAATTATATTCTGAACAGGAGTGGCCCCAGCACTGAGTGCTTTGGCACATCACTAGTAACTGTCCCCTTGCTGGGTCTGGATTCACCTACTTTAACCACATGTGTCCTGTCCATGAGCCAATTGGCTATACATCTGGTGACGTAGGGATTTACGTCCAGTTTTGTGAGTTTATTTATAATACCTGAGTAGGAAATTGTCGGAGTATTTGTTTTATTTATTTATCCAGCAACAAAAATCACTTGCAGATCACCAAAGCCAATAACTCTGCTAGTGAAGCACTGTTCTCTAGCCAAATTATGGAACTCCCTCCCACCCACAATTACCTTCATACCATCATGCACCCACTTCAAAACTTTACTAAAAGTGCACTTAAAAACATGCTGGCTATGCCCTTGCAACTCCCACTCTAATATCACCCACCCCATCCAACCACTACCTTCCTTTCCACTCCACTAACTACCTTGATTATAGCAAGCTCAGATGCTCATAAGCCAGTACTTATTATACAGCAGGAACTTCTTCTTGTAACATTTGTTAATGTCTGTTATGTACTTCACAGATAAAGATTTTAGTTGTCTACTGATGTACAATGTTCTTCATCTGTAAATATGTTGTAAGTAATTGCTATGTAAATTGTTAATCGCTATGTAATCCAATGTAACTACTGTCTTTTTATTTTAACTGTGGAGCTTTTCTCCCCGGGCCTCCACTGAAAATGGACCTACGTCCAGTCGGACACTCCTGGTCAACAAATATAAATAAATAAATAAATTTATTCCAGTTTGATTACCGGGGAAGTCCACTGGGTCAACATGGCCCATTTTTAGTGGAGGTCCAGGGAGAAAAGCTCCGAAAATGCATAAAAAATATTACATACAGGATTTCAACACAATCAAGAATTTAGAAAGCATTAAACAGTTTACAGAATACAATTTCAAGGAATACAGGACAGTATGAGAGTACATTTTGTACTGAAATTGATTACATTTTTGTTTTTTTACATTAAGTTATGGTTATTACATTTGCATAGTAAAGCAGTAATTCTTAGAGATTCCTAAACAGATAGTTAAGGTTGTAGGAAGGAGAAATAGTGGTAGCGTTTTGAGTGGAAGTATTAGAGATATAAATTAGTGCTCAATATTTACAATATTTACATGTTTTGTTGAGCAGGTATAGTTCTGGGAGTAGAAGAATTGTGCAGTATTTACAAGTTTTGTTGAGCAAGTATAGCTGTAGGAGTAGAAAGATTAAGTAGTATTTACCAGTTTTGGTGAGCAAATCTAGCTGTAGGGGTAGAAGTAGTTAAGGATAGAGGGATAAAGCTGCAGGAGATTGCAGGAGATATAGTTGTAGGAATATGTCGATAGGAGGATAGGGTAAATGTATCAGAATGAGGAGACTCTTATACTAGAAGTGATCCCAGATTAAGTAGGAAGGAGGCAGGGGCATTTCCGTTTAGTAGACAGGTGTTTGAAAAGTAGGGCCTTGAAATTTTCAGTGTTTGGGGTCATTCTTAGTGGGGAAGGGAGGGAGTTCCATTTGTTGCCAAGAGCATAGGAGAGGAGCAGCTGGCCGGCAGGATGTTTAGGTTTGTGGATAGAAATTAAGTTCTGATGTTCAGATCTAAGGGCTATGTTGGGAATATAAGATGGAAGGATATTAGTTAGAGCGGGGCATCTTATAGGATAAAATAGAGTGAGTGTGCTATGGAGAGTTGTAGGTAATCTAGGTGGTTTGGTAGTTCTAGCCAGTTCAGGGATTGTAAGGTGAGGCAGTGATGAGTGGAGTTTTTGGATTTTGAGGCAAATTTAGCAATTTTATTGTAGCAGCTTTCTAGTTTAGAGGTGGTAGAGGAAGACAGGGTGGTTAGGAGAGGTGCACCATATAGTAAGGAAGGAAGGAGAAAAGTAGAGGCCAGAGTGTGCCTAGTTGTGTTAGAGAGAAAGTGGTTGTTCCTATACAACATACCAAGCGTTTGGTGTTTTTTTTTATGTTTTGTTGTACATGTATATCGAATTTTAGTTGTTCATCAACAATTATGCCGAGAAGTTTAGCAGAAAGGATGACTTCTCTAGGTGTATTTGTTTGGCTGAAGATTTTGAAGTCGCTTTTGTTGAAGGAGTAGTTCTTAGAGGGTGAGAATAGAAGAATTTTGGATTTGCTAGCATTAAGAGAGAGGTGGTTTTGGTGCATCCAGTTTTCGGTTTTGGAGAAGGCAGTTTGGGTTTTAGACAGCAGTTCAGGGGAGGCAGAGCAGATTAGGGTAACTTTATCTGCATATTGAATGATTTTGGTGTCAGAAATAGCAGTGTGGAAGTTATTGATGAAGATGTTAAATAGCATAGGACCGAGGATGGATCCCTGTGGGTCACCAGTGGGGGTGGGTAAGAAGGAAGAGATGGTGTTTTTCCATTTGACAGCCAGAGATCTGTCTGATAGGTAGCTGGAGAACCAGGAAAGAGTTTTTGGTGAGATGTGAAGGTTAGAGAGATGGTAAAGAAGATGGTTGTGGGAGATAGTGTCAAAAGCCTTGGACAGATTGAGTAGAACAGTAGATACTAGCTGCCCTGAGTCTCTGGCTTTATTAATGGTATCTAAGAAAGAGATTAGGGCTGTTTTGGTGCTGTGGCCAGGGCGGAACCCATGCTGAGTGGGTGTGAGGAGGTTATTTTGGGTGAGGAATGGCAAAAGTTGGAGGTGAATGCACTTTTCAAGGATTTTAGAGATAGGGGAGAGCAAGGCAATAGGGCAGAAGTTTGAGATACAGGTATTTTTTCCTCCCTTGTGGAGAGGGAGGATGAAGGCTGAGCACCAGAGTTTGGGGACGTAGGATTCTTTTATTGATCTGTTTATAATGATACTGATTGGGAGAGTGATCCCATCTGCTGCAAGTTTTAGACAGGATGAGGGGATGTTGTCGGGTGCATTAGAGCATGGTTTGACTTTGGATAGGAGTTTTTTACGAGAGTTGTAGAGACAGGTTTGAGCTTGAATAAAGGAGGATGGTTGTTTGCTGGGATTGGCTGGGGAGGGGGAGGATTAGCTGGGTTATTGTTAGGAAAGGATTTAGTGAGGGCTGAAATGGTTTTGATGAAGAAAGAATTAAATTCAGAGCCTAGTTCAAGGTCAGTTTTGCTAGGGTTGGGGCAGGGATTAGTTTTTGAGCCTGGATGGTGAAGTGAGTTTATAGAATTCCAGAATTGTTTAGGATTATTACGGTTGTTAGACTGGAGCTTAGTGTAGTAGATTTTTTTGTCTTTGTCAATTAGCTGTTTAGCAAGGTTGTGGAGCTGTTTGTATTGAAGTAATGTGTTGGGCAGGTTGTTTTTTTGGTGAAGTTTCTGTAGTTTGTCCCTTTGGTGCATAATTTGTTTGGTCTCTTTGGTAAGCCAAGGAGCTGTATTATATTTGATCCTTTTATTTATTTGGGGAGCTACAGTGTTTAAAGCATCAAGGAAGACAGTGTTGAAATGGTCTATAGCTTTATCAAGGGGTAGGGAGTTTAGCATGTGCCAGCTCATTTGTTTGAATAAATTAGAGAAGGTAATGGGGTTGAAGTTGTTAAGGTTGCAAGTTTGGATAAATTGATGCTGGTAAGGGGAAGAGGTAGTAGAGTGATGGATAAAGGCGGGGAGATGGTCACTAATGGTATCAGGAATAGTGCCAGAGTTGGTTATTCTGTTAGGGTTAGAGACAAGAATCCAGTCTAAGGTGGATCCTGGGGGATTATTTTTGTTAGGTCAGGTGATAGTGAGGATAGTCTGAGTTAAATTGTACAGACTGATGGATAGGGAGGGGAAGGGGCAGTTGAGTTTCTTCCAATCAATATTTACATCTCCTAAGATGTAAGTTTCATAGTTGATTTTTGTGGAAGCCCATAGGAGAATTTCTTCTAGTATTGATAAATTATTTTTAGGGGAGATATAGAGGGCAATGAAGCAGATATTTCTGTGCCTGTTTAATTTTAGTAGTCTAGCGGTTAGTTCAGTGTTCTGGAATTGTGGGATTGGAATTTGGAGAGGTATTAAGGTGAGAAGATTGGAATATACTAGGGCAGAGCCGCCACCTTTTTTATTAATTCTGTGATTTCTGACAATGTGAAAACCTTGGGGCAGGATTTCTGAATCAGAGATGGAAGGTTTGAGCCAGGTTTCAGATATAGCTAGGATGTCAGGTTAGTTATGGCTTAGCCAGGAGTGAAATAGGTGAGATTTATTACTAAGACTTTGAGCATTAATTGTAAAGATCCTTAGGGTATTATGTGGGGTGGAAAGGGTTGTGGGATTATTGGAGTTGTTACATGTAATGGGGCCAGGATTAGGGTGGATAACACCTGCTAGCATTAGTAGGAAGATGGAGACATCCTTTTGGCATTTAGGTTTGTAAGGTGTATGTTTGGGAAGATTATAAATTAGAGTAGGAGACATTATCTTGGCTTTAGAGGAGAAAATTTTAGGATGGAATAGGAGCAGAGGATTTGTTTGAATGAGGGAAGGTAAGATAGAGTGGAAATGAAAGGCAGAATGAGGGTAGGGGAGAGTTTGTGTGGAGGTAATTTTTATTGGAAGTATAAGGCATGTATGGGAGGAATAAGAGGTAGCTTGGTGTAAGGGAATTAAGAAGAGAAGAAGGAGGTAGGGGGCATGGGAGTAGTGGTGACTTAAAGAGAACATGTTAGAGAAGAGATGGGGAGGTAAGGATTATGACGAGTGAGAAATATTGACTTTAAAGAGAGAGTAGGAGTGTATGAGGGAGGGATTTATGTGGGAGAGGTAATGAGGAGAGGAAAGGTATTTGCTAAGTGGGCTGTGGGAGTGTGGTAATGGGAGAATAAAGCTGAGGGCACTGGGGGCGGGTGGAAATTTTGAGCAGGGTAGGGGAGCGGAGTGAGCCCGCAGGGCGTTCGGAGCGGGAAGAGCTAAAGAGGTGAGTGCAGCAGAAAAAGTATCAGCTAAGTGTAGTTTGATAGCTATAGTAGAATGATTTTAACTGCAGGTGCCAGGCAAGGTAGAATAGGTTGACATTTCAGGAGGGTACTGTAGAGAAAAGAATGTGTATAATTTAATGTCAGCTAGCTCTTAGTGAGATACTAGAAACCAGTAGGAACAAATAATTTAGTGCAGATGAAGTTCTGCTAGCTCTTAGAGTGATACTAGAAACCAGTAGGGAGAGAGCTAGGAGGCAAAGAGGTCGTATAGGCAGAGACTGCCACCTAGTGGAGAAAAGTAATAATTAGCAGGGTAATAACCAAATCCGTTGAAAGGTGTAGTAAGTTCTGGGTTGGGGAGAAATTAGAAGGGGGAGGGGTAAACCTGTCTGCGGAAGACTACTGGAGTGCACCCAAGGAGGTCAGACTTAAAAAATAGCACAGCTAGGTTACAATATATATTTCCTTGCTTTAAACACATACATTAGCTCAATCTTGTAGTGAGAACTCCTTAGAGGTTGTTTGCAGTGTGCCAGGTTAGCAACTGGGATTCAGATGCCCTCAGGAATTAATCGGAAGAAATCCCCTTTTACTTAAATGCAGGGTGGGAGGACCCAGGATTGAAAGTACTGTGGGAGAAAGAGAGACAATACAGACATTAGTTAAAAAAGCAGGAGAGGAGGAGAGAATGAGAGAAGGGTAGAAACATTAGGGGGCAGAAGGGAAGGTGTAGCAGAGTGCAGTGGTTAGAGACTTGGTTAGAAAACAGGAGAAAAATGGGGCTTTAGTGTCTAGTGGAGGGGAGATTGTTAGAAGAGAGTAAAGACAGATAGGTGGAGGAGGGCAGGAAAATGTAAGGCTGGAAGCAGTAGTATTAGAAGTTTCAATTAAAACAGTTTCACCACTATTTCGTTAAGCAAACCATCAAACATTAACATCTAAGTATACATAGGAGATTCTAACACAATTAGTGAGGAGAGGTATTAACACTGTAGAATGCTTATTATAGTCAAAGGCAGGCAGGGAGATAAAGGTCCCATACAGACTACAAAAGTGTTCTAGTGCAGTGAAAAGCACAAAACTATACAAAATAAGCAATGCAAACTACAAAAGTGTTCTAGTGCAGTGAAAAGCACAAAACTATACAAAATAAGCAATGCAGAGATGTCATAGAAATAGTGTAACAACAATATAGAAATAAATGTGCAGAAACAGCACCAGTACCAACAGAAAAGTCGCATTGTCCTCAGTGAGCACTTAAAACATAATAAATTATCAGCAGTAATTGTAGAACATGAATTCATTGTGTTTCAATAAAAATAAGCATTTGAAGGTGCACTTTTAGCTGGCCGGGAGCTTTATGTAGGTTATTGGAGCCTCAAAACGCAAGACGATTTATCAGATAGCACCAGGGAAGCAGCGTAATGAAGGTGATAATAATAGGCACTCTGCGAGGAGCTTTAGAATGCCTTGGTGCGTTTTAGAGATTTACTTGCATAAAACGCAAGTCCTTTAAGCCTCAAACTTTTGTTTAGGCATCAGGCTCAGAGCAAGAGTAACAGCTGTGCTGGATAATTAGTGTTCTACATCCTGGTGAGACCAGGGGCTCAGCTGAGTCACAGGGAAAGCATGGTATGATTCAGACAAAAATCAGCTGTTCTCAAGAGCGCTTCTAGTGAGTAAGCTTCATTTATGCAGAACTAGCTTATAGTATTGCTGTGAGGCCACAAGGTGGTCATGTGCACATGCCAAAGGGAAAAATGGCAGATATGCTTGCTAGGGGATGTAGTACTATTTGTAGCTACTGCAGGTATTCAGCGCTAGAATGTAAAGTAATAGCTGGGTCAGATAGAAGCACGGGAATCTCATTTAAAGGGGCAGGCAATTTGTAAGAGCGCGTTTAAAGTGCACTCCTCAAGAAATGAAGCCGTTTTAAGCCTCTAAAATAAATTGATTTAAGTACAAGCTCTCCTTAGGTGCAATGCGAGTTTTTAAATGCTATGAAGGCCACGAGGTGGCTTAACTGCGCACATCAAATGAGGAAATGTAGCACAGCCACAAACGGGGATTTACACCACTACAATCCTTTGTGCCAGGTTAGTCATTAAAGCGATAGCCTAGTTCAGTGAGGAAAGCAATGTTCAGGGGCACTATGCTAGTTCTATGTACTGCAGAAGGGGCTGGATTACAACACAAAGTAAATTAGACACCTAAGCCGCTGACTAAGGTGAGCGGGACTAAAGCACAGAGAAACACTGTAGGGAGGACTGAAATATTCTACGTGACTTTAGACAGACACATACACAAGCAGCTGCGCATGTATTCAGACAAAAAAGTGTTATTCGGGCAATGATATTTAGAGTCGCAAGCAAAAAAGCGAGTTAAAATGTTAACTTAGCAGATGGTATGTACTGTTTTACCCTCATCCATGGCCTTAGTGATTTTATTAAAGAAATCCACCAGATTCAGGAGGCATGATCTGAACTTGACAAAGCCAAATTGAGTTGGGTCCAGTGTTTGGAGGTTTCCTATGTCATTATTTATCAGGTCCATGATTATTCTTTTCATGGTCTTACATATAAGACTAGTCAAATTTATGGGTCTGTAATTTCCTATGAAATAACTAGGCTTGGGAGGGTGGCCTAATGGTTAAGGTGTTTGCCTTGCAAACACAAGGTACAGGGTTTGAATCTCAGAGGGGATAATTGGCTAGGCTTAAAATAGCTCGCAAGGGCAGTTAGCCTAGTACTGATCTATGATTCTATGAAATGAACACGCTTTGTGGATCCCAGTCCTCCCCTTACATAGTATTAAAGTTCTAATAGCCTCACTATGTGAATTTCTTTCTACCTCATCTTAATAATTCTTCTCCCTTTTTTCTGTCTTTTTAAATATTCCAGTACACACATTTCCCTTACTAATAAAATAAGTTCTATACCCTGCTGATTTGTAATCTTCTCTAAACCTGATTTTTCCATTTCTGTGCTTCACTTCAACAATGTTTGCCTTACATATACTATGGGCTCAACACGATTTTTGTAAATGTGTTTGATTCACTTAGTGATCTCACACAAGCTTGAAATAGTTTACTATAAATGTTGTGCTATTTTAAAAGTACTTGTGTAAAAACTATTATGCTGTTTTGTTTCAGCTGCTTTTACTGCAATAAGTTGTGTTTCCTATATATTTATGTAGAAACTGTTTATGCCTGGTTTATTTTTCTTTGTCCCTAGACTGAAACTGAAAATGATCTAGCTGGATCAGAGTTCTACCCCAGTTAACAAATAAATAAAATATTTGGCATCCCACTTCCACTAAAACCAATACTAGTTTTCTGTGCAGCAGTTTGACAGGTTTTGTGCAACCTTAGGTAAACATCATAGCATTCCCCACTGTTAGAAGAGTATAGAAGCGGGAACAGATCAATAAAAATACTCAGAAAGATAGATGGATAAAAGCAATGAGCAGTATCAGAGCAGATCAGGATCTATTGTGCACTATCACAAATAATAAACTAAAAATATCAGTGCAGGCAGAACATATTAGAAGATGTGCATATAAATAAGATGGAAAAGTACAAAACAAGCAATTTATTAATGGCCCAAAAAAGCTTTACACAGATTGGGAAACAAGGCAAAAGGAATTGAAACACCAGCAAAAAAGAATAAATAGATACATTTTGGAAAAATATATGTGAAGATCCTGTGAAACATAACAAAGATGCTGAATAGATAGAAGAAGTAAAAGAAAGAATAAGAAGTTCAAATGTACAGGATATGAAATGGGATGAATTAATGGCTGGATAAATTAAAGCAAAGTTCAGAGGCCCAGATGCAGTACCTAACTTCTGGCTAAAATTATTAACATCTTTACATGAAGATTTAGCAAGGCGTAAGAACTATTTATTTGCACACCCTGAACAGACATCAACCTGGTTAACAACAGGAAAAAGAATACTCCTACTTAAGAGCAAACCTGCAAGCTATCCTAACAACTATAGACCATTAACTTGCCTAATGATAATGTTTAAACTATACACTGGAATTGATGCCGACAGAGTTTATTGTCATTTAGAAGAAAACTCAATCATGGTAATAGAACAAAAGATAACAAAAGAAAGTCATATGGAACAAAGGATCATTTGTTGTTTAAAGTCATAATGGAGAACTGTAAAAAGGGGAAGAATCTAAGTATGGCATGGATAGACTGCAAAAATCATTTAACAGTTTCCCACATTCATGGATAAAAGAGTGCTTAAAAATGTATAAGATACACCCTGCATTGATCAGTTACATTACAGCAACCATGAAACAGTGGTAAACCACTTTGCAGTTAAGCCATGATAAAGGACAATTTTTTATTCCAGGGATAAAAATTTAAAAGGAGGATATTCCAGGGTGACACTGTCACTGCTGCTCTTATGTCTTGGCCTGAAACCCATTAAGCTGTCTACTTAACAGATTAGGTCACGGCTGCAATTTGGCTCCAGGAAAATAATAAAATGTAAAGACTTCTCATATTCTTTCTGTGGATGATTTAAAACTGTATATTTCATTAGATGAGGAACTGAAAGCACAACTGCAAGTGGTCAAAACTTTTTCAGATGATTTAAGAATGTCATTTGGTCTTGATAAATGTGCAAAAGCAACCTTAAAAGCAAAAAAAAAAAACTGCAGCACTAGGAAAACACCAGCTTGAGACAGGAATATGCTATAAAAGAACTTTAACAAGAGAGAATGTATAAATATGTGGGAATTGATGAAGGATCAATATTAAAACATGAAGAAACATGAATAAAGTTTAGTAAGGAATATTTTAGAAGACTAAAATTAATACTGAAAACAGCTCTGACATCTAGGAACAAAGTCCAAGCTATAAACCAATTTGTTCTTCCTGTCCTAACTTACCATTTTGGAATGATTATCTGTCCCCAAAAGATGTTGGATCGGTTGGACAAGAAAACAAGGATGCTTCATGCTTATCAAATGATTTATAAAAATCAGCGTATACTAAGACTGTATATTTTCTGTTGTGAAGGAGGTATGGGCCTCCTTGAAATTGATTACATGTATAGATCTACAGTCATAGGACTACATGGATATCTGCTAACCTCACAAGACCCAAACATAGTGAATGTTTTAAAACATGAGGTGAATAAGTCTAAGATGACTTCCCTGCTTAGTTTAGCAGAAGCATATCAGTGTCAAGCAGGAATGGAACTCAAACCAGAAGTAGATAAAAATCCGGCAGCAACTGAATGTGCCAAAAAATAAAATAAAGAATATAAGGTGAAGGATCAAATGAGAAGGCAAAAAGGTGGAAAATGCATAAGTATAGTTGCAAGTATAGAAAAATCTTGGAACATCCTCATGTTGATCTAGATCAAATGCAGAAATGATTAAGGAGAGCTGAATTTAAACCAAAAGATGAAAGGTTAATATTGGCAGCCCAAGATAGTGGACTACGTACAGAAGCAGACAAATGCAGGTTTTGTAAAATAGAATTGGAAACAGTCACACATCTTGTTGCTGGTTGTGATATACTAATGGCAGAAGGACTGTATACTGAAAGGCATAATAATGTGGCAAGACTGTTTCATTAGGGATTGTGCAGCCAATATTATAATGAAGTAGCTGAAAAACATTGGAAACATAAGCTACAAAGCATTACAGAAATGTTGAGGTTTATATCACATGAGATCATCCATTACCAACAGTTCAAAAATAGAGGCAAGAAAACCAGATATAGTAGTCAGTGAAAAGAAAACAAAAGTAGCATTGATCATTGAAGTTGCTACACCCAGTGACTACACTGTCTTGCATACAGAGAGACACAAAGTCACAAAAAACAGAATTTGCAGGCAGAAATGAGGGCAATGTGGAAGAAGGATACCCAGATAGTTCCAATAGTAGTAGGAGCAACGGGTGCTATAAAAAATAATTTACAGTCCTACTTATATATGTTACTGATACATGTAACTCCATACAAATTGCAGAAAGAGTCAATACTGAGCACATTGTGGGTGCTTCAAAGAATACTTCTGGCTAACGTCAAAGACTGAAACAATATTAAGTTCATGAACTTTAATCATACTTTGACTTAGGAATGGGGTCCATTCCTGTCATAGTATTAGAAATCCAGAAGACTTGGAGAAATTAAAAAAGGTTAATTACCATATCACCAAAAGAAACAAAATCATTGAAAGGTTTGTCTAACACAACACTGGCAAATATGTACCATGGAAACAACATTTTTTAAAAATTTATATATATATATATATATATATATATATATATATATATATATATATATTTATTTATTTTTTTTTTTTGAGAGGCAAGATTGTAGTAAAGCTAAGGACAGGAGTACAATCTGCAAGTCTGTTGCTGAATAACAATTCTTACAATAAAATTCCTTCTGTAGCAAACAGCAACAAACCATGATACACGTATATGGGAAAGGACTGTTTACAGATGAATAAAATGAAAATGAACATGGATAAGAAAGACAAAATGCTGGGTAAGATGAATACGATGCTCAAATCAAAATTGATGGGGAAAATATCAACATAGCTTAAAACTGTGGAGAGCACCCCAGCAATGCAGACTATAATGTCTTCCATACATTTAGACAAAGTACTGCACAAGAAGGGACAAACTGTGGAGGTGTCTCAATTTACTTCAAACACAAACTCACCTCAAGGCTAGTCAAACAGCATGATGTGCTTGGGCTTCTCTATGTTATAATTACAATAGGCAAGTTCAATACCATATCATTGCAAAGTATAGGTCCTCCTCTATGACACAGGAAATGCATAACACATACTTGAACGTACTGGAGACCCTCCTCATTCAACCCATCACCATATTTATGGGAGACTTTAACTATTGCATTACAAACTGGAAATTATACATGATTTCAAGCTTCCATGGACTTTGTAACCACAAACGCCCTGGACCAGCTAGACTGTACGCCCACTATGGGTGATAACATCTTTGACCTGGTCCTCACAAATATAGGGAGAATTTGGCAACCCCCCCACCCTAGTGTAATGTCCTCAATGGTCATGTCATACATTAAAAATTGCCTCCTTTGAAATAAAAATGAAACCTAGGACCCCACCCAACCCTGGAACTTTTAGGACTTATGCCAAAGCAAATTTCCTCCAATAAGTGAGTCCTAGGCAAAATTTCAAGCCCCCCAAACCCTGAGAACTACTACTCTGTTGCCTATGTGGAATTGTTCATGGATAGCCTATACAACCATGTTAAGTACTGCATAGAGACTGCTATACCTACCTGGAATAAGCGTAGGAAAAACTCAAAATGCAAGCCACTCAGGTGGAATCCCAGCATCAATAGGTTATATAACAAAAGGAAGAAACTCATGACAAAAATTAAGAAGTGTAATGCCAGCAAGGAAAAACTACCTCATCAATCTAAACAAGCAACTCAGTGGGGTAATCTAACCTACCAAAACCAAATTTGGGGTAAAAATAGCCACCAATCCAAGAACAATTGCAAGCTATTTTCAGATTTATCTGCAACCTCAAATTTTTATATATTTAACATTTCTTAAGCGGGAAAGTCCAACTAGGACAGGGCCTATTTTCAGCAGAGTCTCGGGAAGAAATGCTGTAGATGCATGTCTTTGGAATGTGAGAGGAAACCGGACTACCCGAAGGAAACCTATGACAACACTGGGAGGACATGCAGATTCCACACAGAAGGCACCCCAGCTGAGAATCGAACTGGAGAACCTCTTGCCGTGAGGTGACAACATTAACCGCTGCACCACTGCACCACTGTCAAAAGCAATAAACAACAACATGCTAAACTAATTGTAAATGCAGCCACCTATACAGATATAGCAAATCTACTGGCAGACAAATGTAGCTTCAATTTGAGCCCCTCTCCCTTCCCCAGACACCCCTCAGGAAATAAGCTTCAGCCATAACTTCCCCAACTATCACTAGGAAGCAGGGCCTTATCCCTGTACTCCATCTTATACTTATTCCTGACGGGAGATATATGGTTGGCTTACAAAACATGTTCTGATCCCTCTCTGATGGACATGTTGTATATCCGCAAAACAAATAGCATCAGAATTATCTGAACTAGAGCACTATACCTTGTCTGCAAAATAAATAGGGCATTTTGGAGGGACAGATTCTTTCTGGAGCATTTTGGTATGGACCAAAGTACATGGGACATAATGATAGTAACAAATAAAGGGTAGCATTTAGAAATGTTGTGTGTTTTTGTAGAAAGGTCCTTCAAGATCCACAAAACACCTTATTTAATGGGGTAAGACCTAGGGCATGAACAAGACCTAGTACATGGTCTTGCCTCTATTTCTGGGGAGAAAGAGAGATCTGATATGGTGCAAACTTCATGCAAAGGAGAAAGCAAATCTAATCAATATAAAAAAGCAGATCCCAGGATATTTGAAAAGAAATACAGGCAGAAGCACCCAGATATGGAACATTTCGCAATACAAAAAATAAGAAAACAAAGGGTGAAAGTAGAAAAGAGGATTAGTAAGGAAGAAATTAAACAAATAGAAATTGAAGTCATGGATTATCTGCAAAGTGAAGGATTTAGTGTAGAAAAATCCAACGCAGATAATGTCACAGCATGATGGAACAACAAGTCCTCAGATTAAGTAGAAGCAAGTGAACCGGAGGAACCTGACAAAGTATGGACATAGGAAAGAAACAGAGATCTTATATCGTGCAATATGTATGCAAAGGAGAAAGCAAAATGAATCAGTATAAAAAAGCAGCACCAACGATATTTGAAAAGAAATATAGGCAAAGGCACCCAAATATGGAACATTTCACAATACTTTGTTGTAAGATGGGCTGCCAACTGGCTCCCATACTGATCACACACTATCAAAGTGGGTGACTCCACATCAACTAGAAGACCTGTCACCACTGGGGTGTCACAAGGGTCAATGCTGGGCCCCCTACTGTTTGGTATATACTTCTCAGAAGTTCAGGCCAAAACTGAGGGGCTGTGGCTGACCAAGTTTGTGGATGACTGCAAACTGAGTGCAATTACTGAATCCCCAAATGATGTCAGTATACTTTGGGGGGGGGGTCTTACATAGGCCAGTGACTGATGTGTTAGTCATGGTCTCAAACTTGGTTTCAAACTGAATGCAAAGAAATGCATCATCATTCCCTTCAGCAAAAACAATGTCCCTTCATATTATCAAATTAACAACAATACTCTATGTACCTACAAAGTGGTAAGTAATCTGGGATTACAAGTAGGCTGCAACCTTAACTTTGACCACCATGTGTCTACTGTAGTAAGGAAGACTTCCTACATAGCACACTTGATTAGCAAAGACATCCCCTCTAGAGCAAAGGAAGTTATAACCTCTCTATACTTGTCAGTAATCAAGCCCATAATTGAGTATAATACCCCTTTTGGCACATACCATACAAAGCACCTGCAGCAATTGGAGAGACCTCAGAGGTTTCTGACTAAGAAGATCAAGAGACACCAGCACATGACTTACACAGGCCAACTAAAGTCCCTATCACTATACTCAGTATCATATAGACTTCTTAGGGGGGAGACTTATACCTGGCTTACAAAGCAATCTCAAACCCAAACCTAATAAATTTGCTGCACATCCGTAAATCAAATGGGACTAGAGCTACCCATTCCAGGGAGGGACCTAAATATGGCCTGGAACTTGAAAAGGGCATGCTGGAGGGACAGATTTGTCTCCCAGCAACTGACAGGTCTTAGGCTGCCATTTCATGTGAAGCACAGCACCTCTATGACACTGTTCAAAAGGAACCTGGATGAGTGGATGGGGCACCATAAATTCTTACCAGGAATAGTGCCCACAACCCTCCTGGAAATGGGCAGTCATTACTAAATACAATCCTGGGCATTGATTAGAGTATCTATGGTATTACATTGGGATGAAAAAGCTAGGCTTGAAATGACCTTTGGGATGAAACAGGCTTGAAATGACCTTTGGGTTGATAGCCTAGTAACCTCGTATGATCCTAAGAAAACAAAGGGGAAGGTAGAAAAGAGAATCAGTAAGGAAGAAAGTAAGCAAATATAAACTGAAGTTATGAATTAACTGTAAAGTGAAGAATTTAGTGTAGAAAATCCAACACAGGTAATGCCACAGTATCACAGAACAATGAGTCCCCAGATTAAAGAGAAACAGCTGGAGTGGGAGGTATCTGAAGCCTTGCCACATGTTAATGCTCTGGAAATTTCTGTAGGAGGCTGGTACAAAAGTTCAGCTGAAGTAGCACAGCAAGGGAAGGAGCAGGAAACAGTGTCAACTCTGATGCAATAGATGAAGCATCTGAACAAGATATGCTACAGGAAGATGTTCTGGAACTTTCTTTAAAATACAGTAAAAAGAGAGCAAAAATGGTGCTCTCAGTTTAGAAGAAAATGATTGAAGGGAAGAGCTGCTTGATTTAATAGACAAGGATAGACATAGTAAGACTGATGAAAGAAGTAGATTACAGAAAGTAAATAAGACCCAGAATGTTAGACGTTTGGTAAAACAGATAAATACAGTAATCAGGACTATTAAGAGAAACTTTTGTGATATAACAGAAATAAATAGGATATATTACTGTTCAGCTAAATTAATAACAGATACATTTTACCATAAAAATATAGAGCAATAAATGAAAGGAAGATGAGAAATAAAATCTGACCATGGAAGCATTGAATAGAGAAATCTATAAAACAATTAAAACAAGAAGTAACACTATTAGAAGAATACAGAGGAGGAAACAGATCATAAAAATACTTAGAAAGAAAGAAAATGAGGTAAAAACAACACACACTTTTACAACAGACCAGGATATAACATTCACTATTGCAAATAATAAACTAAAACTATCCACACAGATAAACATAAAAGAAAGATACAAAATAAGCAATTCATTGACAACCCAAAATTTTTATGGGGAACTTGGAAACAAAGTAAAAGGAATACAAAAATCACAAAAAAGAAGAAATAGACACATTTTGGACAAATATTTCAAATATACTCAATGGATAGAAAAATTAAAAGAAACAGTAAAGAGATTTAATGTAGAGGATATGAAATGGGAGGAAGTAACAACCACAGAAATTGAAACAAAATCAAGAAAAGCTCCTGAATGGAAAATCTCAGGGCCAAAAGCAATACCTAACTTTTAGCTAGAAGTATTAACATCTTTACACAACAATTTTGCCCTGAGTAAGAATTACTTATATACACATCCCACATAGTCACCATCCTGGTTAACAACACGAAAAATTATACTCCTTAAGAGTGAAGTCATCCAAGCCATCCTAAAAGGTATAAAGTAATAACCTGACTTCCAATGATTTACAAACTATACACTGGAATCGATGCAGACAGGGATTATAGTCCTTTAGGAAAAAAAAAACAATTATGGCAACAGAACAAAAAGTTAACAAAAGTCTTGTGGAACAAAAGATTATTTGTTGCTAAATAAATGCAAAACAGATAATTGAAATAAGGGGATGAATCTAAATATTACACAGATAATTACAAAAAAAAGCATTTGACAGCATCCCACATTCAGGGATAAAGGAGTGCTTACAATGTATAAGATGCAGCTTACAGTGATCAATTACATTACAATGACCATGAAACAGTGGCAAACAACTTTGTAGCTAAGCCATAATAAAGGACAAATTATTATCCCATAGATTAAAATTCATAGGGGATATTCCAGGGTGATTCTCTGTCACTACTGCTGTTTTGTCTTGCCCTTAAGCCATTAAGCTGTTTACTTAACAGATTAAGTCATGGTTACAATTTAGCTCCCATAAAATAGCCAATTTTTTGTGAATGACTTAAAACTGTATAGTTCATCAGATGAGGAACTGAAAGTACAACTGCAAGTGGTCAAATTTCTTTTTCAGAAGATATAAAAATATCATTTGGTCTTGATAAATGTGCAAAAGCAAAGCTTAAAGCAGGAAAGCTGCAGATATATATATATATATATATATATATATATATATATATATATATATATATATATATATATATGTATATGTGTATGTATGTATATGTATATGTATATATATATATATATATATATATATATATATATATATATATATATATATATATATATATTGATCTCCCTGATAACATCGACAAGCGAAAACACTAACAACGAGATCACCGACACCACAAAACCAAAAGTTCAAAAACACGAAAGTTCACATGCCCGACAAACCACAATCCTGACAGTCAACAAAACAAATTCCTTTTCAGAAAAACACACACACAACACAAGCACACCAAAAACCTACACTAAACCTTACATATACAACTATCTATGCACTAACCTTAACCCAAACTCTAACCCTAAGGTCAGTCACTATCGCACACT
Source organism: Protopterus annectens (assembly GCF_019279795.1). Lineage (NCBI taxonomy): Eukaryota > Metazoa > Chordata > Ceratodontiformes > Protopteridae > Protopterus > Protopterus annectens. The sequence continues at coordinate 73,815,012 of NC_056737.1, read as the reverse complement.
TACCTTACCCGCACCCTAACCCTAAAGTTTGTCACTATCACATACTTACCTTACCCGTACCCTAACCCTAAAGTCCTTAACTATCGCACACTTACCTTACCCGCACCCTAACCCTAAAGTCCATCACTAACGCACATGTACTTTACCCGCACCCTAACCCTAAAGTCTGTCACCATTGCATACTTACACAGTTGCGCTCGTTTCGCATGTCAGTGTTTTCAGCGTCGGGATTTCAAACTGTTGATTATTTCCATTGTCGGTCTTCCGGTGTCGGTGTTCTCGTTGTCTGCGTTTAGAGCTTTTGTTGTTCGCATGTAGATATATATATATATATATATATATATATATATATATATATATATATATATATATATATATAGGGCAGGAATGTGGTATAAAGGAACTTGAGCAGGAGAGAGTATATAAATATTTGAGAATTGATGAAGGATCAGCAATAAAACATGAACACGTAAATAAAACTGAGAAAGGAAATTTCATAAAACAAAATTTAATGCTGAAAATAGTCTTGACATCTCTGAACAAAGTCCAAGCTATTAAACAATTTGTTTTTCTTGTTCCAACAGTTTTGGGGTGATTGAGTAGCCCCAAAAGGTATTCAGTTGGACAGGAAAACAAGAAAAATGCTTCACGCTTATCAAATGATATATAAAAATCAGTGTGTACCAAAATGAAATATTCCTCTTTCTGAAAGAGATATGAGCCTCTTCAAAACTGATGACTTGCATAGATCTGCAGTCATGGGACTGCATACACATCTGCTGACTTCACCAGATCCAAACTTAATGAAAGTTTTACAATATGAGGAGAAGCCATGTAAGATGACTTCTCTGCTTGGTTTAGCAGAAGCATTCTGGTATCAAGTGGGAATGGAAATAAACCCAGAGAAAGACAAAATCATACAGCAACTGAATGTGCCAAATAACAAAAGACAGAATAAAAGGAGAAGGATCAGATGAAAAGAAAAGAAATGTGGAAAAGGCATAAACATTGCGGCAAGTGCAGAGATCACCTGTAAAAACCTCATGTCAATCATGATTTTATATAAGAATTGTTAAGGAGAGGTGAATTGAAACCAAAAGATGAAAACTTAAAAATGATGGCCCATGATGTTCACGCTTGTTTACAAAGTTCACTGAGAATGTGGGGGAAACAGACAAATGTAGGCTTTGTTAAAAAGAACTGATAGCAGTGCACATTTTGTTGGCTGGGTGTGGTAAAATCATGAAAGAGGACCTGTATAATGAAAAGCAAAATAATGTGGCAAAACTGTTGCACTGGGGATTGTGCAACACTATAATATTGAAGTAGCTGAGAAGCTTTGCAATTCCCATCTTGGTATTAGAAACCCACAAGTCAGTGAAATCCCTACAGAGCAGGAAAATCTGCTACCACACCTAACCCTGACCTACCTCATTGCTGTAATGCAGCAAGCTCCCACCTGTAGAACAGCTGCATCAACAATTCTCTCATTACCATAATAAGGTATTCGTTATTACATCCTAGGCCGCCATCATGACTGAATGTGAATTCATTATGAGTCACTGCCATTTGGAAATCCTGTCATCTAGACTAAAGGATCACCAGGGGTCATCTTCAAGGTTAGTAAAATAAAAATAAAAAATGCCACCAAACCTGCAGGACTTGACAAACTTTATTAATAGAAAAAGACTAAACGCTTTCACCCTGTGGCTCCCAGGGCTTCATCAGAGTAACTGTTAAAATTCAAATGCAAGCTTAAGTAAATTTCTTAACACAGTCACATGATCAATGCAATAGAGAAGTGAATGAATACTTATTTAAAAAGACAGTACATCAGTATGAGCAAAGTGCTGTGTTCAATAGAAATCACGTTTAAGTATACATATAGATGTATATTAATTCACTTATAGCAAAATGTTTTAAAATACTTGTGTTGATAAAATAAATATATTGTATAACTTAGTTAAAAATGCTGATTTAAAAAATGTAAGATAAAAATGTTAAATATAAAGTACACACTGGTTACACTACATAATACCTACATTGTGCATTGTATATTTATTGTATTAGGGAACCAAGGAACCAGAATAAACAGACCTTAAATATTTTCAGATTTCCAATGCCCTTAATTTTAACACTGGAGCTAATGAGATATTGTCATTTATGCCAGGCTATACAGTGGCATTAATTCTTAGTTGCCACTCAAACTCCAGTTTCTCAAGATGTAGGTTCAAGTCTCCACCCCTACCATAATCAAACACTCTGTTGATAACAAAAACAGATTTTTTTTGAAATTATTACAGTTCTTAGAATGCATATATAATGCATTTTCTTTTTTCTCTTTTTTTTTTTTCTTTTTCAAAACAGGTTTATTGTTTTAACATATAAGAGAAATATCATAACAATTTTATACAAGTAATTAAAAATAGGTATTATTATAATATTCAACAAAACAACTAAAGTATTTACAAAGACATCCACTACAATCAGATCAATTAATTAAACTAAAATACCATGCTATTGAAATTAAAATTTTTTAACAAATTTTGTAAATTATCCCATACAATAAAATAAGATGTTTTTCTATTTGTTCTAGTCCTAATTGTGTTTATTTCCATATGGCACACTATATTCATAACATTTTTAAATTCATTGAACGAAGGAGGTGTATCTGAAATCCAATTTCTAGTTATTATTTTCCTAGCCACTGCTAGAATAGACCATAACAAGGGAAGCTTAACCTTTTAACACTTTGAGGTACAGGTGTGTTGAATAATATAAGAGATTTAGAAATAATGAAATTATCTGTAAAAAGAGCCTGCAAAATTCATTAATTGACTTCCAGTATTCTTTCAATTTTATACAGTCATAAAACATATGAGCCCAGTCAGCATTAATTTCTACATTACATCTCTTACATAGATTATCTTTATTATTTATTTTATTCATCATCAAAGGTGTATAAAAAGATCTATGTAAAATTTCCATGTATAAAGTCTCCAGACAATGGAAGACGTAGTTCTATAAGCAGATTCCAATATATATTGTTTATCTTGTTGATTTGGTGGGTCCCCATTAATAGAAGTGAAATAATTCCAGTATGAATCTACACTGTAAAACATTTCTTGTCTGATAACTTTATGTATGTATGAAAGTTTACCTTTATCAGAAACTTTATGTTGTAAATTTAATATCAAGTAATCAATCAGTGTTGGAATAGATTCTTTAACAGTTATAGACATTAAATCTATTTTATTAATGAGATGTTGTCTAAAGGTCTGAACCTCTAACCAGCAAGTTTCTCTTAGATCAAATTCTTGTTTTAAGAAATCTAGATTTTAACTTTATTATCAGATATCAACTGATACCAGTACTTTAGATCATTATCTATAGCTAAATGAGTTCCTTCAGAAGTAGATGACAAAAGCATACCCTGAGTATACATTATAGGAAATACAATAAAATTCCATTCCCTATACTTAGGGTGCATGAATATAAAGTTACAATAACTAATAATAATATTTAATGGGTAACAAACCATATGTTTAGGTGTAATAGGTGAAGTACAAAATTCCTTTAGTAACCATAACATGGAGTTATTTACAATCATATTTTTATGTGTTAAGGAGATTTTCATGAAGTGTATACTAATTAGCTCCCAATAATCTTTCCATTTTGTGACATATGACTGATCTATTAATAAAGTAATAACTTTTACAATAGAAGAGATAGTATATAAATTAAAGTCTGGAAAAGAAATACCCCTTGAGACCAGCTATTAGTATGTTTCTTTAATGCAATCCTAGGTCTATTAGGTGCCCATAAGAAATTTAACATTAGTGTGTTCAGTTTCTTGATAATTATTTTTGTAGGTGGAAGTATTATTGATTGTATTAAGTATAAAATCTTGGGGAATATTATCATTTTAATAATTGTAAGTCTCTCCTCCATAGTAAAAACATATTATTCCAGGTATTAAAAAGATTTTGTATATTAAGAAAACAGGTATTATAATTATTATATATAATAGATTTAATATCTTTAGATAGTATTATACCTAAATAAGTTATCTGACCTGAATTGGGTACATATTTA